>NC_057865.1:61550934-61853434 GCF_019393635.1 Dromiciops gliroides | reverse complement strand
TACAAGTAGGGGACAGCAAACAGACCAGTTGTTTGGCTGGCACAAAGAGTGCATTAAGAGGAATGATGTGGAATGTCTGGAGAGAAAGGATGGGACCAGATTGAGAAGGAGCCCTTCTCTTGGTTAATCAGAGCTACAACCATACTTACATGAGTGAGGGTCCTTGTGTCCTTCCCATGCCCTCCCTTCCTGGGCAGCATTATTCAACCTATGCTAGCTACATCAAAAGCACAAATCATCTCTCCAGCTAGATTTTTATACTTGCAAACACTATCCCAAATATATAAAAATTTTAAATCTATATATTTGGGTTACTTTCACCCATGTTGAGACAGGATAACATAGAGGATAGAGAGTTGGCCTGGAAGCCAAGAAGACCAAGGTTCAAGGTCCCCCGACACACAGTGGCTGTGTGACCCCAGACAAGTTATTTAACCTCATTGTGCTCAGGGCAATTCTTCAATATCAAAAGGTGCTGATTTGCATTGGTAGAGGGAATCTCATCAACTGGAAGTTGCTTTAATCAACAAAATCATGACTGAGTAAATAAGTCATTTTGTTTATTATAAATACCCAAATTGATTATAAAGGACATATGAAGAAAGAGACTTATCTGCACCCAGATAAAGAACTGATAAATAGAAATATGTCTAAAATAATTTTACATATGTATGTGCATGTGTATATATGTATAAATATAGAGATAGATGTGTATATACCTATATATGTGCATATTCATATATATGTGTATACACACACACATATATTGTTCTGTATTTAAAAGGAATAGCAAGGTGTAAATAGTGAATTTGTGGTTTCATATACAATCATCTTTTTTATTATACTATATTATGGAAATGCTTGTTTTACTCCATAAATTTAAAAAAAAAATTTAATTTTGAAAAATCATAGCTCAGGTCCCTGTCTATCTCTCTCAGTTGTATTACACATTCAAATTTTATTAGAGAATTGTTTTTCATTATCTACCGCTGTTATGTAAGGGTGACAGGCATTGTTCCAGAAGGTTCTACATCTTAAATGGCCTGATAAATTAACCTTGAGCATTTCTGAGTCCTTTTCAAGGTTCCTTTGACTATCCTTTTTTTTTTTTTCTTGTTTGGTTTCTATTCATCTTGGGGCTTCAATTTGTCATGTAGACAGTGAGACATAATAGAAAGGACTAAAAACCTGACATAACATGGCTGTGATGTTATGTCAGGGTTGGTTCTTCCCCCTACTTAATGCTAACATTATAAAAGGGTTCTGCTAGATCTAATGGTGGTTTTTCCCATCATTATCATGATGTCATCTAATACTGGGATTCTTAAACTTTTTCTACTCTTGACCCCTTTTTGCCTGAGAAATTTTTATATGACCTTAGGTGTATAGGTATATAAATAGGTATACATAACCTTTTACTGTTGCCAAATTTTTTGTGACCCCCACTTTCAGCTATTTGACCCCATATGGAGTAGCAACCCAAAGTTTAAGAAGCTGGGCTCCAATATTCAGAACCTTTAGTAAATGTGGAAACATTGTCTTGAAAACAATCACTAGGCACTATTAATATTAGTATGACTCTTTTAATGGAAATTTCCTCTTGTATCTAAACAAACTTCTGACTTAAATGCCAAAAGCTTCTGTTGGTAGTTGACTCTACTGGCCTTGTGATAGTATCACAAACTCAAGGAAAGGTGATTTGAAAAGAAAATATTAAAATTAAGCTAATAGTAAAAACAGGTGCTGAGCACTGTTATCAACCAGACTTTTGGAACCGTTTAGCAGAGAAACTAACCTTTTTAAAAAATATTCTTTATATGTCCCATGAGATCTACTGGGCAGTTTTAAATTCTCGAGGTAGCTCAATTCTCCTTTTTCCCTGCAGGTCACCTTTACCATAAATGAAAGAAACACTGTGAAAATCTTCCTGAAACTCTTTACTTTGCTAGTACATTCCAGGTAATCTGATTTTTGTTCTCTTCAACAGCATGGTTTCCATGAAGCTAAAGTTAGCTTTTATTCTCAGCATCCCAACAACTTCTCTTTTAACTCTTCTGCTGCAGAACTCAGCTGCAACATCCATGTAGTGGGACTTTGGCTGCATTCTGCAACTGTTGGGATTTCTGGGCTGTCTGGCCTCATCAGAGAGGTCAAAACTTAGCCAATGGTATAACCTTGGCCATCTAATGGGTTCTATACACCAGAATACATTAAGAGAGTCTCTGTTCTGACCCTCAAGTCACATGACCCTATATTAATTATGCTACAAAATAAAGGATCTTGTGGAATTTCTCTCCAATTTTTGCAAACAGCAACACATACATATGAGCCATCCCAAAACATAGTTTTATACACCAATATTACCTCGATGAACCTCTAACTAATGCATTGTGGTTTGTTCAAATGATAGTTCTCAGGAACCATAATATTTCAGAGCTGTGGAGTTGCCAATGATTGGTTTAGCTCAGCTTCCTTTTCTTTCAGTGCTGCCCCATTTGGTACTCCTACTGCATCTCATCTTGTTCTCTGTTACCATCTTACTCTCTTCTCTCTCCTTCCTAGGTATCATATTGCCTTCAGTCTACCTTCTCAGGCATCACCTCTCATGCCTCTCTCTTGGTTCAAACCTCAGAAGTCAGTTACCATGTAGTGGTAATGACTGTTCATTATCATGTTGATGAAAGTAGAGGCTACCCTACTGAAGTCCTATGCCAATGTGTTGTGGTATAAAGGAGCCTCTGCACTGGGTAGGGTTGGCTAGAGAAGAAGCAAAAGCTCTGACAGGTTCTACTGAGCTGGTACGTCTTTGAGCATGGATTCAGTGAGAGATCATATGCCTGTAGTCTGACAACCAGCCTAACAAAGCTGAGAGAAGCTTTATCAGTAGAAGGTTGGCATTGGCTGATTAATGTGTTCACCTGTAGCAAAACACAGAGACCACCAGACAGTCACTCAGCATATGTACTTGTTAAGTGCGGACTACACTCCAGGTATCATCTACTAAGGTATAAAGGGAGAGCTTCATGGATTAAATCATGAATCAAAATCATAGATTTAAAGGTTCCAGGAACCATAAAAAGCATCCAGTCTAAACCCTTTACTTTTTGGCTGAGAAAACTGAAAACCAGAGAAGTTAGGGGCCTTGTCTAAGGTCACATAGCTAGTTAAGTGTAGGAAGTAGGATTAGAATCCAGGTCTTCTGATTTCAAAGTCTACCTACTATGTTATAATGCCTCTCACATTTATGATGTAATTATAAAACAAAGGGACATTTTTTAAAATCTTACTTTTGTTTTACATTTTAACGACCCTTAAGCATGACATTGTATTTTCAACTTATTTAGAATCTCTTTGCCTCATGCCATAAAGCAATTTTAAATTCACAAAAAAATCATATAGAAGTTTTTTAAGGAAGTACCTCATTTATTGACTTTTAAAAGTAATAACAATAGGGGCAGCTAGGTGGTGCAGTGGATAGAGCACCAACCTTGGATTCAGGAGGACCTGAGTTCAAATTCAGCCTCAGACACTTGACACTTACTAGCTGGGTGACCCTGGGCAAGTCACTTAACCCTCATTGTCCCCCCCCCCAAAAAAGTAATAACAATGCTAAATTGAGGACTAGTGGTACCATTTTCCTCCATCTTTTTAGAACTAAAATGGTAAACTACTGGGTTTACTTTTAATAATAAGCAATTTTGATTCCTGTTAAGTGAACAGTCAAGTGAATCATAGGCTCCACAGGAACTACCAAAAAAACAACAAGAAGCAACTAAATCCAATCAAAGAGAAAGGGAGGGAATCAATACAAAAAGAAATGGATGCTCAGATTTCTAGAAGGGCCCAAAATGAAAGAAAAAGGAAGCAACATAACCATTCTTCTCTACATATACACACATTTATATACATATGATAAAGACCTACACATACATAAACATACCTAAACACTATATACACACAAACACATCATATACATTCATACATATACATACAAATACCCATAAATGCAATACATATACATACATAACTACACACACATATACACATGCATAGCGCCTTTCATCTTAGATGGTTGGAGGCAGGGGAGGAGTGTAAACCAAAGGTATGACAGAGTTTCCAAATAAAAGCAATCAATTCATGCTAATATATGTTATCTTTCTTTTTCTGTTATTTTTACATGAGGGGGAAAAAAGGGATTTTTAAGCAACAGGGTAGGATGGTAGAGAGTTACTTTGTTTCCATTAGCACACAGCTGCTTAGGATTTTGCTTACGTGTTTGAATACTATTCTTGGAAAAGGCAATGGGCTTCAATATATACCAGATGTAAGCAAGTGTTTATTCCAGTAAAATTCTTGCTTCAGTGAGTCAAAAGTTCATTGAATAAACAGGCCCTGTGTATAAGCAGAACTACTTTTATTGTTGGAAATTAGAGGATTCGTTGGAATTAGTGATGGCCATTAATTATCCCATTAGCTATAGTATTTTACTGTAGAGAGGAGTGGTACCCACTTGATTGCTATGATTTTATATTTAAATCTGAAACGTGATTGCAATCATGAACTCCAACTTAGTGACATACCTACAAATTTCACATTAATCATCTTTGTCTGATGGTACAGTGAGTTAATACCATATTGTATATGTGGCTTTTTCTAAAGGACCACAAAGTTCTCGTTTTAAGAACAATAGTATAAATGTGATATTTTATTACTTCAATGGATTCACCAAAAACAGTAATTCTCATTCAACTAATTACAAAACATGTTTTTAAAAAATCAAAGAATATATACTAGCTTTTCCCAAATATTATAATTCTTTACTTATTTTAAGGATATCATTCATTCATTATGATCAACTATCTTAATTTAAAAAAAATAAAGCAGTAATTATTCTTTATATAACCAAAATGAATGACAACTGATCCCCTCCCCTAAAATTCACGTACTTGATCATAGAGTCCACTGTACCTTTACTTAGAGCTTGTTTACTCATTTTGAGATACAATTGTAATAAATTTGGTCACCTGTTTTTTCCAAGTGACAAAAGACTAAAATCTTCTAATAAAAATCGTGGGAATAGAGGAGAATTACTCATGTCAGATGCACTGACAAAAGTGGGGAAAAAAAGAGTTGACATTCTGATGATGATGATGTGCTAAGTGCTTTACAATCATTATATCATTTAGTCTTCCCAACAATCCTGGGAGGTAGGTGCTGTGCCTTTACAAATGAGGATGCTGAGACAAATAGAGATTTAAATGACTTGCCCAAGGTCACACAGATCTGAGGCCAGATCTGAACTAGGTCTTCCTGACCAACACTCTGCACTTTGATGCCATGTAGGTGTCTTGAAGCAATAAGCCAAAGAAGTATAGGAAGTACTATAGAAAGACATGAGATCTCAAAAAGCAAAGTATTTTTGGATCATTTGGTATAGAGGAAAATGTACTGAACTTAGACTCAAGACAAGGCTGGGTTCAAATTCCATTTTGAAGACATATGTGCCCATATGGAAGTCATTTCATCTCTCTGGGTCTCAGTTTCCTCATCATTAAAATGGGAGCAAGTGAAATAAGGTATGCAAAGTGTTTTGTAAGCTTTCAAGGCACTTTATTCATATCACTTACTAGAGGCAAGCAGGACTATGAGTATCAGAAAAATAACAATTACATCAATGATTCAATAAACATTTATTAAGTGCATTATGTATGCAAGGCACTGGGGTTGGTGTTGAGGATACAAAGACAAAATAGAAACAGTCCCTGCCCTCAAGGAGGACCCACTCTGCTGGGGGCAAGACATCATTTTAAATGGGTTTTTAGAATTTACTTATTTATTAAGAAGTTCAGTATGCTATGTTTAAGGAGGCAGGGAAATTTTTTGTACACTTAAAAATGTTTCCATCCGTACACAGTATCAACAGCATTGTGAGTTGATCAACTGTGATAGACTTGAATCTTCTCAGCAATACAATGGTCCAAGATAGTTCCAAAGGACTCATGATGGAAAATGCTTTCCAAATCCAGAAAAAAAAAGCAACTGGTGAATCTGGATGCAGATCAAACCATACTATTTCTATTGGTTTTGTTGTTGCCGTTTTTCTTTTTTGAGGTTTTTCTTTTTTGCTCTGATTCTTCTCTCATAACATGTCTAATGCAGAAATATGTTTATTGTGATTGTACACATATAACCTACATCAGATTAGTTGGTGTCTTGGGGAGGGATGAGGGAAGGGAGGGAGGGAGAAAAATCTGAAATTAGAAATATTATAAAAACAAATGTTGAAAACTATCTCTAAATGTAACTGGAAAATAATAAAATATTTATATGGAATAAAATGTTTCCATCCAAGATGGCAAAAATAAATTAAATGCTGGTTCTTAGAGCAATAAATAAGATTGTGCTATCTAGAAAATTAATTCACATAGAATACCTTATTCTCTGATGATAAATGAGATCTGGTATATTTTCCTAAAATATTCTAGAAAATCTAATCAGTAGGTTAAGATTTTAATGTACAGAAATGCTTAAAGCACACATTAAATACACTAAAATGTTCACAATTCCACCAATGACCATGTCTCCCAACTTTCTTCAAGATATATTTTCTCTGACTCATACCAGTATCAGGAAATACATAAACATGTTTTTTTTCTTGAACATCTAGAAAAAAAAGCTTGAAGGATCTCTCAGGGTAGGGATGAGGTGGAAGGAAAAGAAAATAGTAAAAACAAAAAGAAAGAAAGAAAGAAAGAAAGAAAGAAAGAAACAAACAAACAAACAAACAAACAAACAAACAAAGAAAGAAACAAAGAAACAAAGAAAGAAACAAAGAAACAAAGAAACAAAGAAACAAAGAAACAAAGAAACAAAGAAGTAAACATTAAGATAAACTTCCAAATCACCCATGACAGGAACAATAATTCATCTAAATAAGAAGGAAATGTCCCAAGATTTTTGGTCACAGTTGCCAGGAAAAAAGTAAACAAATCCAGATATATTCAGGGGGGAAAAAGCCATGCCCACAACTCGAATGCAGTCAGTGGAGGTAACCATAGACATGGAGAGTCCCAGAAGGCGCATAGCAGGCACGTCTTTCATCATCTGCTGCCACCACCAGAGAGAAGAAATCGGAGGTTCTGACAGAGTTGTAGTTTCAGATGGGGAAATGAAAGCTGTGCATTCCCTGAGCACCAACATCTGTGAGGAGGACCTTCTCCAACACTGGCCCACTGTCCTTGTGTTTCACTGTCTTCTACTGGCCTCACATTATATAGTGAGCTTGCTTTCTCCCTTGACCAAAGCCTTGTCACCACAGGGCTGCCCTCCTGGGGCCAGCCCCGCCCCTTTCTACCTTACCCATCACTAATCTGCCTCAACTTCTGTCACCTCCTCAAAGTTAAGGGTCAGGTACCCATGCTAGGCTGTTCTCTCTAAAGGATGAACCCTTCCCTCTCTTGGTACAAGTGGATTTGGCCAGGGCAAACTATCTTGGGGATCCCCAAGATAACTTGCATCAGGGAACAACGATGATACTCCTCTTGTTCACAGAGAAGCCTGAAGTCTCTGTTTACAATCATGTCCCCGGGGAGTGATGCCCAAATATCTCTCCCCAAAAGGGGCCTTGAGTCCTGAAGTCTGCACCATCCCCCACCCCCCACACAACCAAATTTGTCCTCAGTGCAAGAATGTCCATTACAGTTCTGGTTTCAGTTACTATCAATCTGATTCTGATAGCCTAGGTCTGGGCAACTCAGTGAATGAAACTGTGCAGGAACTCTATTATTTCATGGCAGGAACATTTGGATAAGGTTGCATGAACTGAGAAATTCCCTTCACTATCTGAGAACTTTCTGGCTGCCCTCCCCACAGCACTACCAGTCCGTTGTGTGAATCAATTTGTCTCATTCTGGGTCAGTGCATTAAGGATTGGTGTAAGGAAAACATCACTGTCTTGTGCTCTCAGGACAGTGGAGACACAGGTGGTTTTCCCACTACTACGTGCTGCTCTCCAGGTATCAGAATAGCACTGGTACTGAAAACTGGCATGCGCTGTCCAGAAGCCACAGGGTGGTAACTGCTGATACAGTAAAATAAATGGACTTTTGTCTGAAAGTCAAGTTGAGGAACCTCTGTCCCTACTGTCAACGGATGACAGCTTTTCCACCACACTTCAAAGAGTAGATGTGGGCAGAGGAAAGAGATGAAAGGGGAATGAGAAGTCCATTTGGGGACCGAGGAAACATATATTTATTAAAATGAGCCATTGTTTTATTTCATTGAGGCTTTTGGTCTTTATCTCACATTCTGGTAATGTGGGACTCTACCGTTTGACTGAGTCACTTTCAAAAACAAAGATAATTTAAAGTTAACATATCTTATTCCTGCAGTATTTAGATGTCTCACAGAAAACATAATAACTTATTCAAGTTGAAGTTAAGCATCTATAAATCCAGTGAATATTCGGTAATTCTTTTTATTTAATTAGGTTCAGGAGGTTTGTATAAGACGTATCATTCTATTACTTAGGTTACTTATAATAATCATATTGTAGGCATATCACATACTGGCAATGAAGACAACAGCAGGAATTCATCACACAAAAATCAGGAGCAAAAGAAGGTATTCTTAATGGGAGCAATGATTTTAGCCAGAATATACAGACTTTGCCTACTGCTTTATCCACATACTGTGCAATGTATGGGGTCTATAATAGCCAAGTCAAGTCAACAGCTTTAAGTTATCAGAATAAAATAATTCCCCGGGGTAGCAATGACCTAACGGCTACTTCTTGCTTAATTGGTGCATTTCCTGTGGAGGGGTAGAAGATGATGACATGGAGAAGACTAATGTTCTGATAGCCTCCTAGAATTCTCGCCAAATTTCTGGAATTATAGAATTCTTTGGGTGTCCATCTGACATTTTGAGGGCAGGCTCCCAGAGAACCTGATGAATTTCCTGGATGTTTTATGAAGCTTACATGTATCACACTTTAAAAATCACTTTTTAAAGTGGATTTTTAAAAAAAATTATGCCTACTAGCTCATCAGAAACTAGGTAGGTGGAACCCTATTATTAACACCATAGGTTTTTGACAATTTAAAAAGGCCCGAGTGAAAGTCATACCACTTTGTTTTTCATATCATATTCAATTCCTTCTAGCAGATCTTTCATCCCTCAGGGAATAAGGAATATTTCCACAAGCTGACTCTCTGAATCACAGTAGAATCCATCTGGGCTTAGTGGTCTTCCATTAAATGAAATTCTTATTGGATGGTATCTTTGTCCTCGGGAACTTACATGCAGTTGATCCACATCAGAATGGGAACTGTACATCAAACATATGAAATATGTAAGACATACCACTATTTCATCATTCTGATCAGGATGTTAGACGTAGACATGGAGAATTAAAGTGATGGAACCAAATAAGCAGCAAGATGGGGAAGATGAATCAGATTTCCTAACTCCCCATGCTCCTCCGTGTTCATTTTTCATTACCTCCTCATTACAACTCTCCATTTCAATCATACCAATCTGTTTCACCATCCATCTCCTACACAAAATTGGTTAATCCCCACTTTGCTCATGCCATCTGCCCTCCTTTCTACCAATTCCCCAACTTCCAATGTCATTGAAAAGCCATATCTAAGCTAGTTTCTTGTTGAAAGTTCTCCTTTATTAGCCTCCACCCCAATACTGTAATCAACCTTTCACACTTCCTCAATCAGATGTTCAATTGTTACAACTCAATGGTACAGTCAATTTGTCTGCGGATTTTCTTTGTTGTTTTAATTGAATAATGTCAAGTCATGGATATTTTCCTCACCGAAAAGACTGTCAGTTCCTTGAGTTTAACTACAGCCCCCCTTGTACAGTACTCTGACTAAATCACAAGTGATCTGAACACAGTGGATGCTCAGTACATGTTTAACTACTCTATTTCCTAAAGCACAGTGCATTCCCTTTATCATCACCCCACTAAATAAATCAATTGGTGCAAAAGCATTTATTAAGCCCTTCCTATTTTCCAGCAACATGTTTGGGCAGTGAAAATACAAATTTTTTAAAAATGAGATATCCCTGCCCTCAAGGTGTTTATATTTTCATATTCAATAAAATCTATTACAGCAAGGAGTAATCATAACATCCATATCCTCTCTGAATCCCAATGCTATGTGACCCTGGGCCAGACATCTTTCTGAGCCTCAATTTCTTCATCTGTAAAAAGAAGAAAGTAAATAATACCTATATTAGCGCTACCATACAGGATTGCTGGGAGGCAGGTACTCTGCAAAATGTGAAATACTTTAAGTGCAAGCTATTACAGAGATCTTTTCTTAAATTTCCCTTTATATGTATTGCTTCCTTTTTATTTATTAAAAGTTTATTTCATATCCGACCCTGTCATTCTCATTCCCCAAGTAAATGGGATTTATTTGTACCTACAGAATGCTATACATGTAAGAGTGCTTTAAACTTTAGATGAACACTACATCAAGCAAAAAAGGACATTTTTGTGTGAAATGTGTAGAAACCAAATACTAAACAATTACTGAATCATAGGACATTTCCCCTGGGCACAGGATTTATTCATAAACAAATGGTTCTTCAGAGTATTTCTGTTATGAAGCAAACCTCACTTAAGGCACTTTCTAAAGAGAAAAAGAAATGAAAATGTTACTATAAATAAATGTCACATGCTTACATGTTACACATGTTAATGCTAAGCCTTCAAAAGATAGATATTAGATGTAGGGAGTCTTATATGTTGCAGCATTACAAAGGCAGGCACTATATTATTTCCATCAAAGATGGAACAAAAGGGAATGAGCTAAAAATGTATGGGGAGGGATTTAGGTTAAGGAACTGACAGGATAATAAAACTAGAGCTGGTAGGAACCTTATAGCTCATCCAGATCAATCCCTTTAATTTAAAGAAAAGGAAACTGAGACCCAGAGAAAGATGAAGTGACTACCCAAGGTCATAGAGGTAATAAGTGACAAAGGTGCAATTCAAACTCAGCTTGTTTGACTCCAGATTTGCAAAGATTATATAAGAACATGGCTTGACTACAGGAGGATTAAGGAAAAGGTGGGGGGCGGGGGGTTGATGTCTATGAAGTAACTGGAAAACTTGAAGTCTTTACAGAACTGTGAAATTCTGAAAGAGAAATCCATTTGGGGGAAGAAGGTGACAGGATGAAGGTGAAAGAGAAGCTTGCCTTTATCTCTGTTGAGTTTCAGGTGATAGCAGTGTAGACTCCAGCTGCCAGCCAGAGAGAGGGGCCTGAAGGTTCAGTAGGAGATCATTGTTGGGGAGTCACATCTGGGAGTTATTCCCATTGTTGCTGGTTGAAGCTATAAAAGGGATCATTATCTCCTAAAGAATTTAGAGAGACCATCTGGCCAAGGATTACACTCTGGGAAGCACCGACATTTAGGGGTAAGGAAGAGAACAAGTGTGCTTAGAGGGTGTAAGACAGAGAATTAAGGCTGTGGTATTCCAGACACAAGCTGCCCTTTTCTGTTTAACCTATGGCTCTTCAAGACTGCCAATTTTTATACTAAAATATTGCTATATATTAAAACTATGTAGCATACACAGCAGGCAAGTAGCTCTTTTGTTTAATGATGATCAAGAACAGAACTCCCTTAGTCATATACCAGTGTGGACCACTGGTATACTATCATGAAAGCCAAGACAGTTTCAAGGAGACATTGGTAAACAGTGCTCACAGTTGCAGAGGTATCAAGAAAAATTAAGAAAAAGAAAAAAATCACTGAAAATGACATTTAAGAGGTCATGGGTTTAGCTATTCTCAGCAATACAATGACTCAAGACAATCCTGAAGGACCAATGATGAAGCAGACTATAATCCTCCAGAGAAAGAACTTTTCCCACATTGCATATTACTGTTGAGGGCACCACCATACTCCCAGGCACTCCAGTTCACAACATAGTTGTCATCTTTGAATCCTCTCTCTCACCTCCTTCCCATATTTAATCTGTTGCCAAATTGTCAACACCCCCCCTTCTTTCCTTTGCTATTGCCACCACTTTGATGCAGACCCTCATTGCATCACACGTAGACTACTGAAGTAGCCTTTTGGTTGGCCATTCTGCCCTGCTCTAGTCCACATTGTGCTCACTATTAAATTGATCTTGCTAAAAGTGCAGGTCTGACCATGTCATCCCAATATTCAATACACTACATTGGTTCCCTAACACCTCTAGGACCAAATATAAAATCTATTTGGCTTTTAAAACCCTTCATAACATGGTTCCTTCCTATCTTTCCAGTCTCCTTATGCCTTATGCTCTTCTTATACTCCCCTCTACATACTCTACAATCCAGTTACACTGGACTCCTTGCTGTTCCAAGACACTCCATCTCCTAACCGTGCATTTTCATTGGTTGTCCCTCCTTCCTGGAATTCTCTCCCTTCCAATCTCCACCTTAGGGCTTCCCTGACTTCTTCAGGTCCCAGCCAAAACCCCAGTCTCTGCAAGAAACTTTTCATGAACCCTTTATTGGTAGTGTCTTCCCTCTATTATCTCCAGTTTATCGCGCTCACAATTTTCTTTCTTCCTTCCTTCCTTTTCCTCCCTCCCTCCTTCCTTTCTTTTTCCTCCCTTCCTTCCTCCCTCTCTCCCTCCCTTCCTTCCTCATAGTTGTTTGCACGGTGGCTTTCCCCATTAAACCATGATCTTGACAGCGGGTAGTATTTTTGCCTTTCTTTGAATCCTCTGTGCTTAGTACAGTGCCTGGCACATAGTAGGCCCTTAGTAAATACTTTTGAACATGAAATGACTACCAATTGAATAGTTCTTTTGTTATATATTCCTACAAAGTTGCATTCAGAGAGAAATTCAGTTGACTAAGTCTTACTTTCCCATTAACCACTCTTACAAAAATCAACATGTTGCAGATTCGGGTGTATGTAGGATAACTGTGTCATCAATTGCTCCTCTAGCAATTTCAATACATATTTCACCTGGGCAAGTCTGTGGGCTGCCCCAAGCTTCAGGCTTAGATGGATCAGGTGAAGGTTGTTTTTGTTTTTTGGGTTTTTTTTGTTTTTTGTTTTTTTTAAGTGAGGCAATTGGGGGTAAGTGACTTGCCCAGGGTCACACAGCTAGTAAGTGTTAAGTGTCTGAGGTCAGATTTGAACTCAGGTACTCCTGAATCCAGGGCCAGTGCTCTATCCACTGCACCACCTAGCTGCCCCGATCAGGCGAAGTTTTGAAGCAGCCCTCCCATATCATATTCCTTTGGCTTGATTTGCCTGCAACTTGAGTGGCCACTCTGACAACTTATAACATAGCTCAAATATAGCTCATGACTAGTTCTCCACAGTTTGAGGGAAAGCGTTCCTAGTTCCTGTACAAGCACTCAAGGTACCAATGCATACCAGGTATAAGGAGACTTTATTTTGCCCCACAGAAAATGTAGAAAGTAAAGGACTCACTTTAGTCCAGAAACAACTGTTATACTTCTCCCTCCCCAGAAAATCTTATTTTTCTCACTGGGTCTTATAGATTCTAGATGATTGAGAATGCTTTGGAATCTCTTCAGAAGGGAAATTAACTTGAAATTTCTCTAGGAACTCTGATATTCTGGTAAGTCTTTTTGTCACTTCCAGGAACATATTTAGGTCTTTGGTCTTTTGGCACTATCCTCTGCTCCAGAAGGAAAAAGAACTTAATTTTTCAAGAAAGGTAAATCCCTAATCATTAGACCTATGCTGTCTGAAAAACTTATAGCAGTAGATGAGGGTAAAGGTCTTTTGTTTCCTGCATATTGTGGCTTAGCCCCTTAGTGATCTAAAAGTTCCAGGGTCATGTCCTCAGTTCCTTTCTCTCAAAAAGACCAATATTTCCCAAGAATTACCTCCTAGAAGGCTGGATTCCAAGATTGTCTTCTCTCAAACAACAGACAATAACAACACAACAGTGGAAATGATGATTATATTGATGAAGATAACTTATTTTTTTACAGTGTTTTAAGGTTGGTGAAGTACTTTGCATGTTTTGTCTCAGCTTATAAAACCTCCAAGAGACTGGCACTGTCCAAGAATGCTCCTTTTCTCTGTTACAGTAGATCCCTGAACTATTGAGTGTGGGGTCTCTAGAGAGACAACTCTAAAGACTAATACTTCTCAGGATCACCTCTTTGTATCACTAGAAGCCTGGGTTTTGGAACTCTCTAGGAACTCTCCATTATCCCACAAAGCTGTCTTCCCTTATCCAAAAGTCCAGGGTTCGGGAACTCAGGGACCAAGGATTCTCCCCTAAGTCTGCAGGAAGCCTCTGATCCAAGGCATCTATTCAGAGTTTCTGTCTGAATTATAAAGGGAGAAGAAGATTTGTGGTCATATACTCTGCCCCTCACTCCAAACCAAGAACCAGGTCTGCTTTTAGCTCTGCTAACTTTCTCATAACATTTCTAGGAAGGGGAAAAAAGTTCTCTCTGCATTTCAATGCTTTTGCTCCATTTCCCCAATACTAACAAATTCATCCAGATTGAATGAGTTAAATACACATGACCACATCCTCGCAGAGAGACACAAAGTCTTAAACTGAAGTTGACCACATGTAAGGTCAAAGAACATTCTTGAACAACACAAAACTAGGGAAGAGTGCCATGAGTAAGGAAACCTGAAAAATTAATAAATGCTGACTGCAATAAATATTCAATCTATCCCCAGTTCCATGAACTGGTTTAAATTTAATTTTTACATTTTTATATATTGAGTTTGCTTAAAGCAAAGGGATACTTGTAATAAAAGGCACCTGTATTGTGATACATTTTATATCTTTTTTTTTACATTTTATATCATTACTACAAAACATATAGGGCAAATATGCAAAAAGTACAAATATTAACATTCAAAAATGAACCAAAAACCCAACTATGTTGGTATATTGGAGGTTTATTCAGCTGGTTGTAAGCAAGAGTGTGGCTTATTTATTCCATTGGTAAGGGCTGTCCAAATGCCTGAAGTCAAGCATTGGATCATTTTGCCAACACATACTATTTTATATCTATAATCTTTAATGATATATCCACATCTAATGGAAGCACAAGCATAAATCTTTAGCCCATAAGGATTACTTAGAGTGCTCACATAAAGGCTTATTTCAGGTAGAAACAGAAAATAAGTGCTTTCTAGAACAAGACACTCTGTTTGAAACATTTGTGCCATATTCTCCTTCCTTCTTATTATACCACGGTCAAGAACTAGCAAAAACACAACCATTAACTTGTGGTTGGGATAAAGCATTTTCTTTTAAATCCAAATAATTCCTTTAAAAGATTGTGCTTTGCAAAAGGGCATTTTTTTGTGAATTTGATAATGGTATTTACCTGTTGTTCAAACTCTGATAAAAGTTCAAGTGTGCTTATGTAATCATCACTTTCCTTTGAGATGTGAATTTAATTTTTAAGATTCTGTTTAATAGCTTGTTTTAGAATCTGTCCAACTTAATTTAGAAAATAACAAAATCTTCCAGGAAAGAAAGCTAATATACCAGTTTTGATACTGAAATCCTTAGATTTGTATATTTGCTACCAGCCATGAGGTTAGCACTCATTTAAAATCTCTCTAGGATATACTTGAAATTTTAAATTGTGACCCATAAAAACAAATGGCAAAAACTTATGCATACATAAATGAGATTTTTAAATGGTTATAGACTTTACCATTGGTTTGTATAGTATGCAGTAGTAGGCAGAAAAAGAAAATAAAGATTTCCAGTCTGCAATGAATAAAATGATCCAGGTCATCACTTATAGGTACTCTAGTTACTATACCAACATCAAAGTAGAAAGGAACAGATCCTGAAAAGATGGGGGTATGAAATGCATTTTTACCAATAAATAGAATGCTCCAGGGGAATTCATTGCCTCTCAGAAAGCCATCAACTCTGGAATGAACATGTGGTACATTGTGGTCAAGAATAGTCTCAACCAGAGACATTGCAAAGACTCATGGGTTATCATGAGTAAAAAATAAATTAAAATACCCTAATCATATAAATCAACAAAGGCCCATTGGCCCAAATCCAAAAATAGATCAGGTAGCCATTAAAAGGTCTGGTTATTGACAAATAAAAGCTTTAATATAAATGGAAAATGACCAATTGAATTACTGATGCTCACTTGTCTCAACTGCATCATTTCTGACACTGACAAGCATGTGAGAAACATGCAGAAAATTTGCATGTTGATGTAATTTTTACAAATATTAAGATCACAGACTGATTTACAAATTCATAAGGGTATATCTGAAAAGGAAATGGGGTGATTTGTTGGAAATCCAAATTTATTATTTACAGATGAAAGATTTAGTGGTTATAAACCAAAACCAAAAGTTCACAACAAAGACCTTTGAATCTTGGAAATGAAATAACAATTCAGAGGGACAGCCAGGGATATGGGCCAAGAAAGAACAATGTCTTCTAACACCAAAAACTATTATGTACTACTGGGATCTAGTTCAAACAAAGTAATGGGTAATAGTGATGTTTCCAGTAAAAAAAAAACCTATGGCATGTGGCATTCATCCAGTCTGTGGCTAAGGCAGAAAAAGCATTGACTTTGAGGGTGATAATACTAGTCAATAAGGTATCCATATATGTAGGGCACATGGTTATATAGCTAATAAGAAAATATGCCAGTAGTATCACCAAGCTAGAACTCAAAAATAAACTAATTACTGTACTGTATAGTCAACTCCTCATTAAATATCCAAAGATGGATTACCCATAACAGTTGGTCATTGGAATAAAGACTGGATTTGGAGTTAGAAGACTGGTTTTGAATCCTGGTGCTGGAACTGACTAGCTAATATGAATTTGGTCAAATTGCTGAACATTTCAAAGCCTCAGTTTACACATTAGTAAAATAGGGCTAGTAATACTTTCCTATCTTACTTCATGGGGTTGATTTAAGGAAAGTACTTTGTAAATCTTAAAGACCTCCCTCCACCCCTCAAAGTGAGTTATTTACTGATCCATGAATCTTGTTTTTCCTCCTCCTGTCTACCCCTGCTCATTAGTATTTCCACTAGAAGATAAGTAGGGACCAAGAGGTAAGAAGAGTTTAAACTCAGACTCATCAAGGACAGACATTTAGTTCTGCCTGTTATTCATAATTAGACAACTATACTGAATCTGGGCCCCTTTTCTCAAGCATTCAAAGGAAAAAAAGAGTACCTTCTACAGACAAGAGCAGCATAATTCTATTTTATAGTGACTGTAGTTCTTAGAAATATATTTTGCAGCTTTTGAAATAATGTACCAATGATATGTAAATTCAACTGATTAAGTATAAATTTAATGGAAGGGAGAGATGCCTGACTTTAATTATTTTTTTTCAAATTACCTCTAATAAACAACTTTGTGTAGTGGAAAGAGTATTGCAGAAGATTATGACTATAAATCCTATAGTCAACATTTGCTATGTCAGTCTCACTATAGGGATGGTTAGGTGGCATAATGGGTAGAGTGCTGGACCTGGAGTCAGGACATCTCCTTTTTCCTGAGTTTAAATCTGGCCTCAAACACTTACTAGCTGTGTGACCCTGAGCAAGTCACTTCACCCTGTTTGCCTCTGTTTCCTCATCTGTAAAATGGGCCAGAGAAGGAAATGGTAAAACACTCCAGTATTTTTGTCTAGGAAACCCCAAATGGGGGTCACATAGAATTAGACAGGACTGAACAATAACAAGTCTATCACTGTAATAAGTAATTTAGCATTTTTTTTCATTATATCTTATTGCTTTGCTCTATCCTTTTCTCCTACCCTGAACTGTCACTTTCCCCCTATGGGGTTTCACAGACTGATACATAAGAGTGAAAGAGTTGAGGGTGTAGAAAACAACAACCCAACCTAACTTTCCTATCTGGGATGAAGATAGAATAGTTGAGAAGTCAAATAACAATTAAAAAGAGAGGGGCACAACATGGAAAATATCCTAAATGGGAACAAAAATCAAAATTATTTTAATTTGCAGTCAACTGGACTCTCAATAGAACAGGCAATAATACTAAGTGTCTTTTCTATTCCATTAGCTTCGTAAGAGCCTGAACCACCTGTGGTAATTATTGTGTTTTTCATCCCCAACTCACCTGTCTTGAATTCTACTTTAGCCAGAAAGGAAACTGCCAAGTTTATCATAGCTGCTTGCATCCATGACTACAGGCCACAGAGTTAGTTGGTATGTGTTTCCCTATGCTTCATTTTGTTTTTAGGATTCAATTAGGGCTGGAATGTGGCTTAAGTCCTGTTTAAAGACTGCCCACCCTTCATTTTGTGTAAAATTCTGGGGAAAAGAAATGGTCTAACTCCTTGCCATGTTTATTTCAATGACATAATAATAAGTTAATGCTTTCAAAGTGACTAGAGATTGGTTATAAAATTTCTCCTAGTCAAAAAGAGAGGGTTTGAGGCTATTCACTCTGAAATTCTAGTTTCTACTCAGGTTACTCTACATAATAGCTGTGGAGGGGAAGCAGCATCTCCAGTCCAAAAAAAGGACCACAGCAAGAGCCTGGTGTAGTGGCCATGGCATCGGACTTGACAGGAGAAAGGTGTGACATCAAATCTCATCTCAGATACTTACTAGCTATGCCTTGATTTCCTCTTCTGTTGTTGTTGAGCTTCATGTTTTGAAGCAGACCAATGACATCACCGGTGTTGACTCGTGAATGAAGTGGATTTAGGGGAGACAGTTGCACAAAGACATCAGCCTCTCTCTTCTGGAGTCATTACAGACGACCGGTGGTGGCCCAGGATGTAGTGGATAACCTTGGTGTCTTCCGGTTCTGACCAAGCTCAAAGCACTCCACAATGCCTACTTCAGCCACCTTCATGGCCATGGGAACAAAATGCTGCCATCCACCCGTTCTGCCTGGGGAAGTCTTCACATGCGTGCGGTGGACGTCCTTCTAAATCATCAAGCCATTTGGGGCCCATCGGTGACCCTCAAACTGGTTTAGCCCATCTGCTGAAATGGTTTTACCTGGGTGTGGCTACTGCCTAAACTACAGCTTCTTAGAGCCACAGCTGAGAGTTGGGTCAAAGGTGAACGCCGAAGGTGGATGAGCAGCCCTGAAAAAAGGCTTGGCAAGTCCTCACATTAGAGGTGCTGGTCCTCCCTGAACATCCCATACGCCCCTCCCGAACCAGAGGGCCCGTGATCCTGGAGGAGGAGAGTCAGGGGTGGGGGCGTGCCGCATCCCCGCCAAAGCAGGTGGGATGGGAGGGATCTGGGAGGTGGGGGTGGGGGATTCTTCACCGGAAATGGGAGGTGCTGGACAGGAAGGAGTGTGTGAAACTGCAGCCAGAACCGGAGGGGCGCACGTGGGTCTCCCCCGACCAGTCAGGGCCCCGAGGGAATGGTGTCAGAGCACTCTGTAAAATGAGGGATTTGGCCTCTAAGATCCCTTTCAGCCCAAGTCTATGATGCAATGACTGTCTTCAGGGTTAGGGGCACTAGCTGATCTGAAGAGTTCACACTGTTTTCCCACTATTAGCTGTATAAGCTATATCCCTGAAAGGACCAATTCCTAAATACGGGCAGTCCGGAACTTAGATCTAAGTCCAGCATATCCATAAGACATGGGAAATGTCACGAGAATTCCCCTTCTTTTCCCTTCTCCCCATGGCTACTTTCAGACCCCATCATCTTCATCTTTTGCTCCTACACTGATGCAAACCTTGTTACCTCCTAAAAGCCTCATGAGACAGTTCTTCTTTCTATCCCCTGACACGTCAGCCAGGGCAGTGTGGGCAGCTGCAAGAAGGATGTGAAGAGTGGAGGGTTAAGTTCCAAAGCCTATTCTTCCCTATTTTCCTCCCTGCTGCTGTTTCTTCAATCTGCACCTATTCCGTGTATTAACATCTCCTTACCTTTGCCTCCCAATCCCCAACATTACCACAGTATGGATCTATATTGTGGGGACAGCAAAGAAGCTGCTTCAGGAAATAACCCAAAGGACTTCACCAGCCTTTCTTCTATTCTGAAGCTACTATATGCAGAAGATGAAATCTGAAGGTAGAATGTTTTATGGCATGTGTTTGGTTGGCTCATTCCACTGATGTTGTAGAGCTGTTGACCTTGGGCTGAGGGAGAAATATCAGTTTAAACTTTGGTGATCTTTTGTTCTTTGGTGACTTTGTTTTTCTGGTTTCCCAAAATTGTCTATGTCCCTAGGAAGAGCTTATGTGCCAGGACATGCTGTAAACTGCCTGAGGTTTGGGGTACAAAGAACATTAGAAGGTTTAAAGTGTTAAGGAACTTATGTCATAGGGCACATGACAAGTCCCAATTTTAACGAGACCTTTTTCAGCCATTTCTTATTTTGCTAGATGTGCACACGACTCAAACTTCCCCCACAATCCTCTTCTGCTCCTCATCCAAGAGTATTGTATGCCTTGTGATAACATGTCCAGGACGATTATATTGAGTCTTGTTTTTTCTCTGATATAAACATTTTCTCAAAATCTTACATTATCCCTTTCTGCACCTAGGACCTCCCACTATTACTTAGAAAGCCTTGGTCTAAGTGAGGGGAAAAAAAAGAAAAAAGGAGAAAGAAATAGGAAGGACCCTTTTTACTCCTGGTCCATTTCCTAGTGTTAAAAGTCAAAATACTTTAAAAATATTTCAGAGGAACTGTAGGAAACTTCAGGGATAAGAAGATAAGGCAGAACTTGTTTTCCATTCTTCAGGGCTGAAGGGAAGGAGGGCATGGAATAAGCATCTATAAGTGCCTACAGACATTTCATTTGATCGTCATAACAACTCTGGAAGGTAGGTGCTTATTATCTCTATTTTTATTATCTATTTATTAATCCATTATTAGATTTATTATTCATCTGTTATTAATTTATTAATCTGTGTATTGCTATTTTATTATTATCTCTGTTTTACAGATAGGGAAACTGAGACAGACTGAGATTTAAGTGGCTTGCTCAAGGTTAAACAGATAGTAAGTGTCTCAGTCCAAATTTGAACTCAGTTCCTCCTAACTTCAGGCCCAGTGCTCTATCCACTTAGTCCTTGGCTGAAATCTTGAGTCTAAGGCAGCAAGTAGTGGCAGTGATAAAGAAAGCAGATGGACCCATCCATACGAGAGGTTCTTAAATTGGAGTCCATGAACTTGTTTTTTAAAAGAGAGAGAGAGGTAGGTAGGTAGATAGATAGACAGTCATATACATACATACATACACATGCATGCATGCATACATTATAGGGGAGATAACATGTATACACACACATACAAAACATATACAGGGATAAACAAGGTAACTAAAGGGAGGGAGGTACCAAGACCTTCAGGGGTTGCCCATCCTAGTGACTTTGTCTCCTACCTAAAGCAGGAATAGATGTTTCCCTCTGACATATTTTAAGTTTGCTAGCCCTGTTTTTGTTTCTGTCGTAGCTTTTCTTGGCTCCAGAAAAGTCACCCTGAAATAAGGTAAGCTGGAGGTCACACAACATTCCAGGAACAGAACTAGAAACCTGGGATCCCTGATTCCAAGTCTAACTTTCTCAGTGAGCTGCCAATTTCTAGAGCAATCACCGTGTGCCACATTTTTAACCCCCTTTTGTAGGGCCAGACCATCAAGTGTATTTCAGGATTATAAATAATTCCCCATGAGTCAATTTCTAAAATTTGGCAGGTCTACGCCAGTGAATAAAATGTGGCTATAACCCAGAAACCTAATCTAGCAGAATACACGACAGTCAATACCTAATTCACCCTATCCCCAGCAGCTTCAGATCTGAAGGTTCTCTCCCTGAAAGGTGGGGGGAGGCTCTGCTTTTTTGTGTGAGCACCTGCTCCTTTGCCCAAGTTATTATTCCTTGGGAAGAGAAGTGTGGACATCCTATCTCTACTGATCAAAAACCTGTGAAACCAAAGGGAATTCTCCAAGGTTATTTCACAGGAAATCTGCTAAAAAAAATAAATATCACAAGAGATCTGGTCTAACACAGTTCTGGGCACAGGAAGCAAGCAGAAGACTAGGATTGACCAATCTCCCCCAAATCCTCAAAGATAGCCAGGGGGACAGAGAAGATGCTGAGGAGATAAAGATCAATCTGCATCTGGAGGCCAGTACTGTTCAAAACAAGAGACAAGCAGGATTCCTTGCAAAGAAGGGGGAAACACTAAGACCAGTTTCACTTGTGTTTCAATTTTGCCTAGGACCAGCATCGCTTGCAGGGTTGGGAATAAGTAAAATGCTGACTAAGCAACTTTAGTCAGCTCCCACTGCAGGGAGCAGTGATAGCAGCAGAAGTAGGGAAGCTGACCACTGCAGGTGGACTAAAGAAGGGGGTGTTGGCAGGGAGGAACTTTGACTCTCATCTCACAGAGGGTGGCTTTAGCTGGAAGGTAGGATGGGAATATATTAGGAAAGGAGGACATGCAGGACAAATCCATTTGGCTGCTGCCATGGCTTAAGGTACCTCGAATGAATATTTTTTTCATGCCTAGAATGTTTAATAAAAGGAAGCTTTGCATCTAATGGGGTGTGATTTGGTGGAAACTAAGTAGAAATTACATTTGTCTGGAAGTCTGGACCAGAGTTGTCACACACACACACACACACACACACACACACACACACACACACACACCCTCCATATTACAGCCCCCCAAAGAGTAGAATGTAATTGGGAAATATTTAACAAAATAAATAGAAATACAATAAAATGTAGATAACATTACATTTTAAAATTCAATTGATCAAATGGATCGCTTCACCAGTCTGTGTCTCAGTTTCCTCATCTGTAAAATAAGGGAGGTGGACATTGTGGGTATAGAAAGGGACGATGATTACAAAGAATCTTTCCAATTCTACAATTCCATGGTTTCCTATCTTTTCTCTTTAATGTGGAAGCGTGTGGATTAGTAGCCACCATTTCTATTTGAGTTGGATGCCACTTTCTCAAACTTCGGTTTAAGTCTTTGCTTTCTACTAACTGGCTGATTTCCTCTCCTCCCCTGCCTTCTTCTCCTATTCTCTCCTCTCTCTCCTCCCCTCCCTCTGTCCTCCTCTTCCTCTTCCTCTTCCTCATCTCCTCCTCCTCCTCCTCCTTCCTCTCTCTGTCTCTCTCATTTCATCAGCACCCATGGGTTCAATTATCATACCTACCCAGTTATCTTCTTCTAGATCCACCCCAAATATCTCTCCTGATCATCAGTCCCACATCACCAAACACCTATTGGACTTCTCCAATTAGATGTTGCACGGACATTTCAAACTCAATAAATGTAAAAACAGAACTTGTTTCCCTTTCCCCCCAAATTCCCTTCCCTTCTTAACATTTCTATTTCTATAGAAGAGACCACCATCATTCCAGTGTCCAAGGTTCCCATTCTCAGCATTATCCTTGACTCCTCTTTCTCTTTCATCTTACATACTTATTCAGTTGCCAAGTCTTGTTGATTCTACCTCCACAACATCCCTAGGATTGTCCCCACCCACATGGCCAACTCCCTAGTTCAGCCCTTCATCATGTCTCATCTGGACTATTGCAATAGCCACCAATCTGGTCTCCATGCCTACAGTAATGTCCCCTGTTCAAACCATCCTCCTACATGGCTCTCAAAATACTATTCCCCAAAACAAAACAGGTCTGACTACTCTGCTCACAGAGCAGAAATGGGTCCCCTTTGCTTCTGGAATAAAATACAAACTTCCATTGAACAGGTCAAGACTTTCATGTTCTGACTGCAGCCTACTTTTCTTGACTCTACAGGCTAGAGAAATTAGATGACTTGCTTTTCCTCATACATAGCATTTCACCTTCTGGTTCAATGCTTTTTGTATAGGCTGCCATCCCTGCCCAATAAACTCCCTCCTCATTCTGCCTCTCAAGTCCCTGGCTCCTTTCAGAGGAAAGGTTAAGTGTTCCTTCCCAACAGGTCTTGCCAGACCCCCTCCCAAGTTGCTATGAGCTCCTTTCACCCCCAAACCATATTTTTTTACATTTTACACATACAAAGGCACAAGTGGTAGATGAATAGAAAATAACTCTAGATTTAGGAAGATTAGGGTCCAAGTCCTGCCTTGACACCTACTGGCTAGGTGACCCTGAGTAACAACCACTCAGTGCCCCAAACAACTTTATTTTTTGCAGGGCAATGAGGGTTAAGTGACTTGCCCAGGGTCACACAGCTAGTACATGTCAAGTATCTGAGGTCATATTTGAACTCTTGTCCTCCTGAATCCAGGGCCAGTGCTTTCTTCACTGCACCATCTAGCTGCCTCCCCAAGCAATTTTCTTGAAGAAAAGGTGCCAATATGCTTTGGTAAGGAGAGTTTGCACTGAACTCAAAGGTCTATACCCACCCCCCCCCAAAAAAAAAAAAAGAAAAGAGAAAGAGAAACAAACAAAAAAAGAAAGCCAGCATTGTATATTAATAATACTAATAACTGTAAGTAGAATTTACATATTATCTACTATGTGGCAGGGACGGTGCTAAGGGGTTACAAATATTATTTTATTATCATTACAACCACCATGGGAAGTAGATGCCATTCTTATCTCCATTTTATAGATGAGGAAACTCAAGCAAACAAAGGTTAAGTGACTTGCCCAAGGTCACACAACTAGTAAGTGTATGGGGCTGGATTTGAAATCAGGTCTGCCCCACTCCAGGCTTAGAATTTTATCCACTGAATTACCAGCTTCTTACCTCTCTGTGTCTCTTTGACTCTCTCTCACTGTCTCTCTGTTTGTCTGTCTGTTTCTCTCTCCCTCCCCCTCTCTGTATGTCTTTCTTTGTCTCTGTGTCGCTCTCTCTCTTCCCTATATATGTGTGTGTGTGTGTGTGTGTGTGTGTGTGTGACTTCCTTATATAAAATGTAAGCTATTAGTAACAGATAGAGAGAGACAGAGACTGAGAAAGAGGGAGGAAATCAGAGTCAAAGATGATATCGATAAAAAACCCAAACTAAAAACCAAAATCAGAAAGATGATATATATAGAACCTCAGTGTCTAGCACACAGTCGTGGTTATGTATGTATGTATCTATCTATCTATCTGGGAATTGGACATTATGGGTATAGAAAAAGATGATTCCAAAGAAGTTTTCCAGTTCTATGATTCCATGTTCTTGGGGACTTCATGGTACGATAATCATCCTTACACTCTACCTAGAGTTTCAAACTTTTTGTTTTGTTTAAAAAAAACAAGCATAATTATCACCTGTTATAAGGGTTACTCCCAATAAATATATAATTCTGTTATTTCTTTGGGAAGGAAGGAAATAAGCATTTATTAAGTGCCTGCTACATGCCAAGCACTGTACTAAACACTTTACAAGTATTATCTCATTTGAGACTCATAGCAGTCTACCTATTGTACCACCTAACTACCAAAAATAACAAAAATAATAGTAGCTAGCATTATATAATGCCTACTATGTGCCAGGTACTGTACTAAACACTTTTAAATTATGATCTCATTTGACCCTCACAACAACCCTTCAAGGGAGAGGCTATTAATGTCTCCATTCTACAGTTGAAGAAACTGAGGCAAAGAGAGTGACTTTCTCAAGGTCACATAGGATGTGACTAAGGGTTTAAAGTCAGGTCTTCCTGACTTCAGGCTCAGCAAGCTATCTACTATACCACTAAGCCGTCTTTAAATAACCTAGGGCAATGGTAGGGGTCAGGGAAGGGAATAGGTTTATCTTTAAAGAATCCCAAGGTTTGGGAACAGCTAGGTGGCACAGTGGATAAAGCACTGGCCCTGGATTCAGGAGGACCTGAGTTCAAATTCAGTCTCAGACATTCGACACTTACTGGCTGTGTGACCCTGGGTAAGTCACTTAACCCCAATTGCCCTGCCCAAAAAAAAATCCCAAGGTTTAGTTTAGCTTTAGTAATGTTTTGTTTACTAATTAAAGGTATAAAGAATTATTCTAAGAAAATAATTGACATTTAGTTTATGCTTTACTGTTTGCAAAGCACTGTGCATACATAACCTCATTTGGGCCTCATAACAACCTTGTACAGATGATGAAGTTGAGGCTCAGATAGGTTGGGTAACTTGTTTATGGCCAGACAACTATGTTCATGTTCAGTTGTTTTTTCAGTCACGTCTGACTCTTTGTAACCACCATTTGGGGTTTTCTTGACAGAGACACTAGAGTGGCTTGTCATTTCCTTCTCCAGTTCATTTTACAGATGAGGAAACTGAGACAAACAGGATGAAGTGACTTGCTCAGGGTCACATAGCTAGTAAGTATCTGAGGCAGATGAGCCTTCATAACTTCAGGCCCTGAGTTCTAGCCACTTCACCACCCAGCTGCCCTTAGACAACTATTAAGTATCCGTATTAGAACCCAGGTTTCTGTGACTCTGAGGTGAGTGCTCTTTCCACTATGCTGCCCTGCCTTCCATGTATTCCATGGCAAACACAGTAGAGCTCTGAATGTCTTTAAATTTCTACAAAATAGCTAATATTGAAGACTGCAGTTGTGGTTCTTCATTAAACATCAATAATTTGTAAGTATTATGCAGGATGCAGTATCTAAAATAAAATTCTACTTTGCACGAATATTTGCATTAGTATTCTAAATGCTTGGCTAACATATGTAACTCCAATTACCTTAATTTGTAGACTGGAAAAATTGGGGGGGGGTTAATATATATTATAGAGCATCCTAAAATTATACACACACATCAGAACAGGACCAGGAATACTACCCATATAACTTGCTCTAAACTCTTTGGCAACCCCTGTTTAGGATACTTTATTTTTGCCATCCATGGATAACCACCATCAAAGGTATTACCAAATGACTAGAAATTTTGTGTACTAAGGCTGGGATTCTTAACCTGGTATCAATGAATTAAAATTTTTTTGATAACTATTTCAATATAATTGGTTTCCTTTGTAATCTTATATATTTTATGAATTTAAAAATATTCTTCTGAGAAGAGCTTCACAGGTTTCATCAGTCTGCCAAAAGAGTCCATGACACCAAAAAAGTTTAAGAGCCCCTAAGAAGAAAAAAGTCCTGAATGGTAAAAAGAGATCCAAGTAAAAATCAAACAATTAAATGGTAATATAAATACTCTTTACCACTCTCAATAATGGACACAAAGATTAATTATAGGATTACAGAATCATAGATTTGAAGTTAGAAGGAACTTCAAAGGCTATTTAGTCTTACCCCGCCCCCAATTTCACAGATGTAAAAACTGATGCCCAACCAGGATGCCCAAGCTCATGAAAGTTTTAAGTATCAGCAGTGGGATTAGAGCCCATTTCTACTGTGACTCCACTGTCAGTTCACATTCTGCTATACTTTGGATATAGTGCTTAATTCCATGGGAGAAATTAACAGGAGCATTTTTACCAAGTTTAAGATAATATTTTTTAAAGTACCATTAACTATGGGAAATTGCACATAAAACAAGAATATTACGATTAAAAGTTTGAAGGAATTTCATTTTGTATCACAATGCAAAGAATTATGTTGTAATGCCCTCCTCCCAAGATAATATGCTCTATTACGGACCAATGCCTTGCCCATAGAAGGCACTTAAAAAGTGTTTATTACTGAATTGGTAGCCAATAACCCTGAAATTTCTCTCTCATTATCTTGCTCCTTTAATCAAAGATAATTTACAGAATTATGGGAAGAAAGCCTTAGATGTTCCTTAGTCCAATTCCCTACTAATGCAGGTTTCCCTTACACTATTAGTAAATTCATTGAGTCAACAAATAATTAAGCACATTTGCAATAACTCCAATAAGTAAGATAAGAAATAAACTGGTAGCTGTATTTCTGGCCCTCTAAGATGTTAGGATCCAAACATTCCTAATCCTTTCCAATATTCTCCTCCTCCGTCTCCTCCTCCTCTTTCTCATTCCTCCTCTTGTACCTAATGTTTCATAGGCACATAAAACTAATGGTAATGAAAGTCTCCCAGTGTGATCGAAGACAGAATCTGATATTTTTCCTGAAAAGATATGCTACAGACAGGTTTGACACCCTTGCTAATAATACCCAGGTGTGGACTGTTGACCATAAACCTTTGCCGAGCTGTTTAGGTTCAGTTATGAAATATCTATTCTTACTGTGGGATGAGTATGCTTCCACTAGTTTTAATATATGGCTTTACCATGAAGAAGCAGGTGAACACACGGTGAGATTAAGAACTGCTATTTACATGAACTCTGGTCAAGTGGGAATTGACGTTTGGAGGCAAAGACATGAGGTCTGCGATCTGGTAGCAGAGATCTTTGGATTCTATTAAAGGTGCCCTAGCAGCATTTCTCAAGGAGGAATGAACTTTTCCTGCCCACAAGCCCTTGGGTCCTCTCATGCACGCAAAGGTCTCAGCATGGGGCAGCAAGACAGGAAGGTGAAGGCCAACGGAGGGAGGGCAGCCCTTGAGCCTGTGAAGCGGCTTTAAACTTTTTCCCATCAGAAGTTAGGTCAATTCAACCTACCCGCGGGCACGAAAGTGCCAACAGAAAGACGAAAATTTGAGCTTAGTAGCGAAGCTGCACTAGGCAGAGGTGGGTCTCGCTTGAGCAGGCACAGTCACCATACAGCAGATCGCCTGGAAGCCGACTTACCCTCACCAACCCCCCCCCCCCAAACACACTCGCTTGCTCGCTCGAGCACGCGCGCGCGCGCGCGCACACGCACACACACACACACACACACACACACACACACACACACACACTTGCGAGGAGGATCCTGTTGACGTTCTGCCGTATCCCTTTCGGAGCTCTTAGCTGGGCTGCACATCCCTCGTAACCCCGCAGATGTTGAGCTCCCCAAGTGCACTCAACTGAGCCTGCATCTACTCCCTTCTTCCTTCCCCAGCGTCCTGCCGAACTTCCACCCCACGCCCCAGCCCTTGTCAGGAGCGCCTCCGGCTGCCCACTTTTGCCCCCTCCACCTCCGAGTCCAAACTCCTGCCTTCCCACCCCCCTCAGCCTCTTAGCTCCTCGGGCGGAGCCGCCTCCTTCCAAGTCCTCTTCTCGCTCCTTTACAAACGGGAAGGAGTTTTCTTGCACGTCAGTGTCCACACGAAACGCAAAGCCCTATTAATCCCATCTTTCCACCTCCGAGAGCCTCCCGCTCTTCACCCCTGAGGGAGGGGGCACCCCAAGGTCACCAGGTGAAGTGTGATTCCCTCAAACTCCCAACCTCACCTTTCCCAGTTTAGCTCAACCCCTCCCCCGCACGCTCTTCGTTATCTCCTGCTCCCCACTTCCCTTCCTCCATCATTCCCCCAACGTCCCTCATCTCCTGCCCCTCACTCCCCCGAAGTTCTCTCGGTTCACACTCCCTCAGTTCCTTTTGCGGGGTGAGAAGAGGAGACTTTCCTGCTACTTTCCACTGACTCCAGGGGAGGGGGCGGCAAATTAAGGCAAACTTCTGGTGCCACTTACCTAAGGTTCTGCTCGGGGCTGCCGCCCCCTAGGCACACCGCGCCTCGCCTGGCTCTCCGGTGACTTCACTTTGGAGAAATGAAGCCGGCGTGCAGACATTACCCACAGCAGCGCGGCTGCGAAATGCACAGGGTGCCCCCTTTTAGAAGAGATGACAGGGTTGGCTTCTGCTGCCGCGGACGCAGCCGCCGCCTCTTCTGGGCTCCGGTTCCTCCCCGAGCTCGGGTCTGGCAGCAGAAGCCCCGGCAGGTTTAGCAGGAAGGAGCAGCTCCGCGCAGCCCGGGGATATTGCGCAGGGCGCTGCGCGCCCCGCTTCGCGGCTTGCCCCTTTCTACCCGAGTTGCAGGTTCAGTTCACGCCAGGACTGCAGCACCAGCTCCGACCTCTTCCGGAAACGACTTTCAATTCACCTGCTCCGTTGGCTGGAGCAGCGCAAAGCGGGGCTCACGGGCAGGCGGCATGGCACCGGGTGCAGTGGGACGGGCGGGAGGAGGAGCAGGAGGCGGCGGGGAGCCGTGACTGCGCCTCCAGCCTCCTCTCCAAGGAGCGCGCAGTCTTCTCCAGCCGCTCTCCTCGGGACTGCAGTCCTGACGTCACCCCCGCCCCCCCGCGGAGGAGATAGGAGGCGGTTGGGGTGGAGTAGTGTGTGTATGTGTGTGCGTATGTATGTGTGCGTGTGAGTGTGTGTCTATGTGGTGGGGGCGGAGGGGGGTGGGTGGAGAAAGGAGTTCGGAACAGCAGCTGGAGCTGGAAGAGAGCCACTGGATCTAAGGAGGGAGAGCTACCGAAACAGTCGGGGGGGCGCGAATTCAAAATTGGGGTGCGGGCGCAGGGGACTCGAAAGTCGGATTGGGAGGGAGGAGATGGAAGAAGCAAGCCGGGGTGGAGGAGCAGCAGAAGTTAGGAACGCACTTCATCACAAAGTTAGGGGATGAAACTATGCCGTGCTTTGCTTAGCTCCGTTTACTAGCATAGGGGAGTGATCGAGGGGTGGGAGAGGGCTTGGTTAGCAAACATCTAGTTGCGGTTGGGAGGGAGCGGGAGGTTGCAGGCTTAATAAAAAGTGATGAGACAGACGGAGGGGATGGAGAGCCATTGCCAGTGCAGAGCATCACCAGACTCTCTCAGGCTCTTCCCTTTGCCCCACAATGTCCCCTAGAGGATGCAAGCTTGTATACGCAAGGGCACCCCTAACTCCTTCGGAGCCTAGCAGTTAGTCAGGCTCCAGACTAGCTGTTGTCCAGAAATGAAAGTTAACCCTGCCCTGGGATCATTCCCGGTTGCCACCTACACGCCCCACTCGTCCCCAGGGTGGGCCGTTAGGGGTCGTCTGTGGCTCCAAAAGAAAAACAACTCGGGTATGGGGTCCGAGCTGAATCCAAGCTCGCTGCTGAACGAAGCCGCCCGTAGGTTTTGCTGCCCAGCTCGGTGAATACTGAGCCCAGTGGGAAGCACAGGGAAGCGGGCAGCGAGAAGCACCAGGGTCATAATAGTTGGAAGTCGGAGGAGAGAGAAATCCGGCGCCACCTCAGATCACAGCTTGTTTGGGGTTCTTCCTTTCATTTTCCCCTCCCCCCCCCCAGTTCCTGTGCCTTCAGAGTTGCTCTCGGGTTCGAAAAATTAACCCCCTACCTCTTTGAGACCACCCAGTCTGGGGTTTTCTGACGCTGCTTTGGGGGAAAACCCCACCCCAAACAAGAGGCGCCAGGGGGCCTCGGCTAGGCTTGGGATGACTAAAAGTTGTCCTCTTCGCTATAACCCTGCGAGCTGTGGGCGCGGGGCGCTGCACGGCTCTCATTGCCGGCCTCCCCTACCCGGAGCGCCACTGTCCCGCTAGTTCTCCTGGGCGTGGGGCCGGCGCTGGCTACCAAAGCTGACTCCTCTCACGTTGTCTGGAATAGGTAATAAGCGCCAGAGCCCGCTGTCAATTTCAGTTGTCAGCTGCGCAGCGCCAGCCGCTCTGCAGTGACTGCCGGAGTCGCCGCCAGCAATTTTGCCCCCGTCAGGTGGCCGCGGTTTTTAACTGCGATTTTCATTTCTACTTGATTCCAGAACTCTCTAGCGTTGGCGGGGTACTTAATTCATTTTTTAAAGCCCCACTGGGCGTGCTGGGGAGGGGTGGGGAGGTGGAGGGAGAAGAGCTTAGCCCAGGAAAGACTTTCTTTCACCTTTTAAAATAAAAAAGTTTTAACTTCTAAAAGTTACTTGGAAGAATAGCAGAAAAACTTACTGAAGTAGCAGAAAGTTTCTCAGCCATCTTCTGCCTCCAATCCAGAGCATTGCGAACAGATGAACAAAACGTCAGCGGATACATTTGCAGGGACACCAGCTTGAAGGTGAAATTGCCAGTTTCTCCCTCATTACCCCTTTGGCTGGGGGAGGGAGGGATACCTGGGAAAAGGAGATGGAGATTCTGAACAATACTACAAAACTGTGGATATTTTTGCCCGTAGGGTGACTTTTAAAAGTACATAAATAAATCATCATGCTAAACGTCCTAATTAGGATAATGCAATGTCAGATTAGGAAATTAGGCCATCAACCTCTAGTTCCCCTCTTTTCCTCTTGCAGATATTTTTAAAGAATAAATAACAGAGCCACAACCCGGCTGTCATCGTTCATGAATTACATAACCAGAATCCTACTGAACATGCACTTTCAGAAGCAGTAATGACTTTGCAGCAAGATTTCTGAACATGCTAATTCTGGTTAGCAGGGGGGGAATTAAAGTCAGTGACAAAGAGACAGTTTAAAAAAATAGTAAAATGGCATATATGAAACAAATGAACCTCCTAAACCTGACTTGTCCAGTATTACAGACTAAATAGCATCAAATTAATTCTATAACAAATATTCTATATTCTCCTGTATGCACTCGAGTAACTCAAACCTAAAACCTGGTTTTCCCTATCTCTGTCAGACTGGCCCAGCAGGATTGTTTTTACTTCTAAGCAACCTATGTGAAAGAAAGGTTACTCCTTAATAAAAGCACCAACTAACACTTTTATTTTCAGGTTAAGTTAACACAGGTGATTCCATGAAACTCCACAAAGGCTTGAAATGTTAACAATTGCTGATTTTTAATAGGGGTAATTTAATGTGAGTGATTTACAACTGGAAGGATAGGGATAGGGACTGGAGCTTTAATATAGGAAACTTCTCCCTACCACTGTTCTTTAGGACCTTCCTCATCAACCAGTTACCATTTATTAAGCACCTACTATGTGTCAGGCACTGTGCTTAGTGCTTCGGATATAAAAAGAAGCAATAGATGGATCCTGCCCTCAAGAAGCTTACAGTCTTAGACAAAGGTGTTGACTACTATCATTTAAGTTTATTGACATTATAGTGCAAAAAAAAAATTGGCATTTAGAGGCTTTGTGGGATTTTGCAATAGCAGCATTTCACTTAGATTTGGACATATAAGTAGCTTAGGAGAAGAAGTAATGCTCCAAGGCATAATCCTGCTTTTCTTGGGGCTGAGTCCTAGTTCTGAGAAGTAAATTCTAGGCATAATTCCATAATAGCTACAAAAAAGGTTACTGTGTATCTTTAAGACAACAAATATTTATTGACAGTCCCAACAAAGGAAATGAAGAGTGAGGTAGGGACAATGTAAGGAAGAGAGTGTGTTCCTTGAGAGCAGGCGCTCTCATTATTTCTCTTTTTATCTTCAGTGCATAGCACAATGTCAGGCACAGAGCAACCAGTTGATAAATGCTTGTCAAAAGGTGATTTGGGGGGCAGTTAGGTGGCACAGTGGATAGAGCACTGGCCCTGGATTCAGGAGGACCTGAGTTCAAATCCAGCCTCAGACACTTGACACTTACTAGCTGTGTGACCCTGGGCAAGTCACTTAACCCCCATTGCCCCACAAAACAAAACAAAACAAAAAAACAGAAAGTGATTTGGTGCAAAGTGCCAAGAGTCAGAACTCTGAGATGAGAAACTCTGCTATTATTTTTTTTAACTCTGCTATTATTTTTTTTCTGTTTAGAATTTTATTTTCCAGAATACATGTAAAAACAAATTTTGACATCAATTTTTAAAACTTTGTGTTCCAACTTCTCTTCCTCCCTCCCTCCCCACCCCCACTCCCAAGAACTCAAGCAATTTAGTATAAGTTATACATGAGTAGTCATGGAAAACATCCCCACATTAGCTAGGTGGTGTAACTCTGCTATTATAAAATAATCAAAACAACAACAGCAAGAACAACAGTAACCCATTCTTTTTTTTTTTTTTTTGGTGAGGCAATTGGGGTTCAGTGACTTGCCCAGGGTCACACAGCTAGTAAGTGTTAAGTGTCTGAGACCAGATTTGAACTCAGGTCCTTCTGAATCCAGGGCCGGTGCTCTATCCACTGCACCACCTAGCTGCCCCTACAGTAACCCATTCTATCAAAGGATTGCCATTACAGTGCCAGGTAATTATTCTTACAAATAAAGAGTACTCCAGCTGTGGTTGGGGAGGGGAATTCTTTTAAGTTATAACACCAGTGACTTTTAATTAAACTGTGCATCATAAACAAGTTTCTAATCTAAGTTCTCCAGCAAATACCTTTGACTAACATCTGTGGCACTCTGTAATTCATTTCCTACTCTCCCCCCAAACCCCCATCCCCAGAGGCTTTTATAGGAGCTGAGGAGTTTCCTTCCATCCTTCTGGGTATTGTCCCTCATTTTCTGTAATAGAGAAAAAGAAGGATTTTCTCTTAGGACTCATTCTTTCTTACAATATTACGTTACAATATTAATACTGTGTGTGTGTCTGTATGGGTGCACATGTGCAATGTAGGGTTATGGTATGTAAATTAAGATGAAAATATCTATTGGACTTTGTAGTTTCACTTACTGGAAGGCCATTAAAAACAATAAATTTTTATGCCTTTCATAATAAATTTTAAAATTCTACAAAGTCATTGTTGTTGTTGTTGTTGTTGTTGTTGTTGTGGGGCAATGGAGGTTAAGTGACTTGCCCAGGGTCACACAGCTAGTAAGTGTCAAGTGTCTGAGGTCACATTTGAACTCAGGTCCTCCTGACTCCAGGGCCGGTGCTCTATCCACTGCGCCACCTAGCTTCCCCCATTATATCTTTTTAAAAAATGACTTGGTGGGGCAGCTAGGTGGCGCAGTGGATAGAGCACCGGCCCTGGAGTCAGGAGGACCTGAGTTCAAATGTGACCTCAGACACTTGACACTTACTAGCTGTGTGACCCTGGGCAAGTCACTTAACCCCAAATGCCTCACTAAAAAAAAAAAAAAAAAAGATATAATGAATTTTGTGGAAAACATTGGAATGTTTCTGTAACTTCTTCCAGTCTTTGGTTTTACTCTTAATATTTCCTGACTCATGATATATTAATAACATTTTGTCTGAAGTGCTTTTGAGGGGGCAGATAGGTGGCACAGTGGATAGAGCACCGGCCCGGGATTCAGGAGGATCTGATTTCAAATCCGACCTCAGACACTTAACACTAGCTGTGTGACCCTGGGCAAGTCATTTAACCCTCATTGCCCAGCCCTCCCCAAAAAATGCTTTTGAAGTGACCTATAATTTTAGTAGAAAGAAACCTGGAGACAACAAAAACAAGTGGTCATGCTCTTTCTTAATAAGCCAAACTTTCAAACTGATAAATTAAAATTTAGGAAAGTAGTATAATCAATAAGTCTCTCAGATAAAACATTCATAGATAATGTCTTCACTTGAAATTGTCAGGTTAAATTTCATACCAATAAAGATACATTAAAGGGTTTATTAAGTTACTCTCTACAGCTGATTAATTACTACATATTATGCATCACTTGAAAATTACAGAACTATTAGATTTCTGTGATGAAAGTCAGTCTAGATTAGAAGGAAAGCAGAAAGCTGGGAAACAATTTTTACAGTCAGTATTTCTGATAAAGGACTCATTTCTCAAATATATAGAGAACTCAATCAAATTTATAAGAATACAAGGCATTCCCCAATTGGAAAATGGTCAAAGGATATGAACAAGCAATTTTCAGATGAAGAAATTAAAGCTATCTACAGTCATATGAAAAAGTGCTCCAAATCACTATTGATTGGAGAAATACAAAATAAAGCAACTCTGAGGTACTACCTCACACATATCAGATTGGCTAATATGATAAAAAAAGGAAAATGACAAACGTTGGAGAAGATATGGGGAAATTGGGACACTAATGCATTTTTGGTGGAGTTGTGAACTGATCCAACCATTCTGGAGAACAATTTGGAACTATACCAAAAGGGCTATAAAACTAGGCATACCCTTTGACCCAGTAATACTACTACCAAGTCTTCATCTCAAAGATATCATTAAAAAAAGGAAAAGTACCCACATGTACAAAAATATTTATAGAAGCTCTTTTTGAGGTGGCAAGGAATTAGAAACTGAGGGGATGCCCATCAGCTGGGGAATGGCTGAATAAGTTCTGGTATATGAATGCAATGGAATACTATTGTGCTATAAGGAATAATGAGCAAATGGATTTAAAAAAAAATTTGAAAAGACTTACATGAACTGAGTGAAGTGAGAAGAACCAGGAGAACATTGTACACAATAACAGCAACATTATGCAATGATCAATTGTGATAGATTTAGCTCTTCTTAGCAATACAATGATCCAAGACAATCCCCAAGAACTAATGATAAAGCATACTATCCATCTCCAAAGAAAGAACTCATGTTGAGTGAACACAGACTGAAGCATGCTATTTTTCACTCTTTCATTTTTTTCTTTTATTGAAGTTTTTATAAAATGATTAATAAGGTAATGTTTAACATAATTGCACATGTATAGCCTATATCTGCTTACCACCTCAGGGAGAAGATGGGGAGGGAGGGAAAGAGGGATAGAATTTGAAAGTCAAAACTTTGAATATTAATGTTTATTATCATTTTAAAAAGGAAAACTATCTTTATATGTAATTGGCAAGATTAAATACTATTAAGGAAAAAAATTAAAAGTAAGAAAGAAACTTAAAAAAAAATTGAATGTTCCAAACATTGTCATTTAAAGTTAATATGTTGAATATGCGGTGTGCTTGATTTTAGAATGCAGCATATTTCTATATTTCTGTGTTGTAGATATCCTTCTCTGTCTGATGTCTCACATGGAGGGGAGACAACCTTGGTTTCTTTAAGGTGAGGCCAGCATTGCAGAAGCTCTGATGGGTTCCATGAAGCTGGAAAGGTTTTAGGTATGGTAAGGGCGATTGACTGTGCCTGCTTTCCAAAGAGTAGCCTAACTGATTACAGAGATAGACACATAAAAGTAAGTTGGCCAAGAAGTAATGGGAACCTGATGAATTACAAAATGATCCTCAGCCCTATTGTGCCCTTTTTTGATTCTGCAAGTGATGGTGGCAGAGCAGTAGAAAGGGGGCAGAGAGTGATAAGAATCACAGTTTTCCAATCATCTATAAACAACTTTTTTTTTTGGTGGGGCAATGGGGGTTAAGTGACTTGCCCAGGGTCACACAGCTAGTAAGTGTCAAGTGTCTGAGGCTGGATTTGAACCCGGGTACTCCTGAATCCAGGGCCATGCTTTATCCACTGCACCACCTAGCTGCCCCCTATAAACAACTTTTGACACTAAATATTAGAATGTATCCATTGAGTAATGAATCAGCCTAAGGGAGGCAGTATAGTATAGTATATAAAGTGTTGGACTTTGGTTCAGGAAGACTTGAGTTAGAATTCCTCTGTATGACCCTACACAAATTACTTAACTTCTCTCAGTCTCAGTTTCCTCATCTGTAAAATAAAGGGGTTGAACTCAATGACTTCTCAGGTTCATTAGAAATGTCAATGATCTTATGATTCAGCATAACACTGGGACCATAACAATATTAGCATTCTCAGGATAAATGGAACCAAAAGACAAAAGGTAAAGCTAAAAGGAAGAATAGCTGAAAGATTTTCTTTGGAGATGCAAATAAAATGAGTAGGGAGAGTATTTTTTTAAATATTCAAAGGCAACAAGAATCATCATTTTATGAAACCCTTGTTCACCTGTTTATGGCTCATAATGGGCATTTGCAAAAGACATCCATGAAGACAAACACAGCGTCTGTGCCAAAGTCTGTTGTAGATGGTAAAGAGGTAGAGTAAAAACAACAAGCAACTTCAGAGAAAAGGTAGGCATAGGAAAGTGTGGCAAAAATATTAGAAAAAATGACTCAGGGTTAAGACATGAAAGAGACCAAAGGCTTGTAAATCTATACAAAATTTTTCTGTTTATTTTGGATACTTTCTTCAAGAAGAGAGCCAAGAGTTTCTAGCTGAGACTAACTGTGCATGATATCATAAAAATTAAATTTACCATATCTTAACAGATGATAAACAAAGGGTCACCAACATAGAAGTAAAGGAGACACTCATCAAGCATTTGCTAAGTGCTCACTGTGTAGAGGACAATGTGCTAAGTTCTGGGGATACAAAGAGAAACCCAAACAGCCCTTGCCTTCAAAGAGCTCATATTCTAGTGTGTCGATTCCAGAATGAGTTGTCTATGTACAGTCAATCCACTGAGTTTTTATAGCAAAGATCAAAATCAGTACCAAATTGTGATTAAAATTAGAAAATGTGACATATAACTAAAACTGCTCTCATTTGATCTGATTAAATAAGCTAGTGATATCAAAAAATGGAAATGGATAAAATAACAGATACCGATAGGGATTTTTATAATTTCCTAGGGAAATTGCCATGAGGAAATTTAAAACAAGTTCAATGAAGAAGTTTAAAACAAGCCAGCTCAGACTTGATCTCCTTGCCAAACCCCACCCCCATATTTTAGACTATAAATTCATGTGAAAAATCTTATAGAATAGGATGGGAAGAAAATATAAACAATAGGTGTGGAGTATAAACATGTAGCTCTTGACTTCCATGTGGCAGAATGGAGTACTTTACTGAGGGAAAGAGCTCTTGAGACAGGAAGGAAGGCCAAATGAACAACGTGGGAGCTAAGGCTCTCAGGGAATCAAAGGAGGCTTCTGCTGAAACCTAAGCTAAGGGTTCTTTTCTACCTTTATTTCCTTTCCTACTAGAAAGAAAAATGTAGCACCTCAGTTGAAAAAAGCCCCATAAGACTCTAGCTGAAGAGCACCCAGGACCACCCAGTCAAGCTAGAGGCTAAAGACAGAAAAATACTGTAGCTGTTCAACAAAGAATTTAAAGGATTAATCTATCCAGAGGAAATGTTATACCCTTTGAAGAGCCCAGTGATTGAACAGCCTGACTAGTCTACCCTGGCAGCAGTCACTTGACTGTCAGTTACTCTACTCAGGTGGCAATAAGACCTTCCCAGGATTGTCTAGGAGCCATGGTCCAGCATTCTTACTAAGTTTTGCTTTCACTGACTTCTTTATTCCCCCTCCAATTTATTGCAGTGAGGTTGGTAGATGCTTACTACTCAGTCTCTAAGAGAATATTTAGAATTTTGTTTACTATGTGTTATCCACATATTTTTGCTTCATCACTGCCTCAAACTGTTATTGGATTGAGCTTCCTGTGTTGGTGTAAAAACAACCACCTCACCCTATTATTTGAGATGAAGGTAAAAAAAAAATCCCAACAACTTTCAAGTAAAATTGCTGATTGCAAAGAAAACTGCCCAAAGACAGAAGGAAAAAGAGGAATTTAAAGAAAATGAACATAGATATTGAGCAGACTGTATTTGGTAATAGTCCAAAAGAAGTACCAAAGGAGGGAATTGTTGAGAGAGTAAAAACCCAACATTTTAGGAATATATTGCGTAACTAAAATGCCAACCTTGTTCTTTCCTCTGGGAGGGGCTTTCCAGCTGACTATCTGAAAGAACAAGAAGCCAGGGCTGGCTGTGGTAGTTATCTGTAATCCCTGCTACTGGGGAGGCTAAATTGGGTGGATCATTTGAGTTTGAAAGTTCTGAAATTCAGTGAGTGCTAAAGTTGATTAGATGTCTGAACTAAGCCCATCCTCAGTATGGTGAGCCTCCAGGGGAAAGTGTGAGGCAGCCAGGAGGGGTAAACTGGTCCAGGTTGGAAATGGATTGGGTCAAGTCATACATGTTGATTAGTACTGGGATTGGATTCGTGAATGGCTAAGGAACCAAGAGGAAAAGAAAATTAGGGAAAAAATAGAATTCCATCTCCCATATCCATGCCTTTGTGTGGCTGTCCCCCATGCCTGGAGTGTGCTTCCTCCTCAACTCTAGCTAAGAAAATCCCATTCCTTTCTCAACCACCACCTTCTACTAGAAGTTTTTCCTAATACCCTGAATTTATAGCGACCTCACTTCCAAACTACCTCATATTTAACTACTTTGTATTTATTCTCTTTATATTTGTTCCTTTTTTTTTTTTTTTGCAGGGCAATGAGGATTAAGTGACTTGCCCAGGGTCACATAGCTAGTAAGTGTCAAGTGTCTGAGGCTGGACTTGAACTCAGGTCCTCCTGAATCCAGGGCCAGTGCTTTATCTACTGTGCCACCTAGCTGCCCCCTTTTTAATTTATTCTTAACGTTTGCATGTACTTGTTATATCTCATGTACTACTTTATGTCTATTTGTATTTATTGTCTTTATAATAATTCTGTATATACTTATAGATATCTGTTGTTCTCCCCACTCCTGTACCCACAACTCTCCAGGAGAGTGATGATTATTTCACTCATTGTATTTGCATCCTTAGTGTCTACCATACTCTTGAGATAGAGCAGGTACTTAATAAATGCTTGCTGGTTGGGAAAAAATATGGGTAAACAGAATTATGGAATTCAAAGGTATAGTTATGTACCTTGGAAGTTCTGTTCTCACTTCTAACCTATCTGGTTTTTGCGCAGTGCTTTAATATATCACCTCAATATAGACAACTAGATAGATAGATAGATAGATAGATAGATAGATAGATAGATAGATAGATAGATAGATAGATAGATAGATAGATGGATGGATGGATGGAAGGATAGATTAGATGAATGAATAGATGATAGATAGACAGACAGACAGACAGATAGATAGATGGATGGCAGATACATAGATACATAGAAAGATAAGGTTGGCTTTTTACCGCTAGCTAGGCAGAGTGGTATAGTGGACAGAGCACTGGATTTTGAATCAGAAAAAACTTGGTTTGAATTCTGCCTCAGATACTTACTGTGTGACCCTAAGCAAGTCACTTAATTTATAATGGGGGGAGGGGGAGAATCTCAGTTCACTCATCTGGGAAATTGAAGTCTCTTCTAGCTATGATCCTAAGTAAACCTAAACTTAAACTTAGCCCACAGGGCTCTAAATGGCAGTCCAAAATTAAAGTCACCAGAGATTTCTCTTCCTGTGTCATTCTCCTTCCTAGACTCAAAATCAACTCTTTCCCAGCTTCTAAACTCACTTTCCTTAGTATATTTCCCACCAAATCAGAACTTCCAGCCTTGAGGGTACAGCAAACATTAGCTTTCAGATCATTTTAATTAGTATGGGTCCAGTGAACCCTAACCCACCCACTGGAGTCAAGAAGCCAGTTCTATCCACCTCCTATGTTAATGAATTGATGAATTATTTGCCAGTTTATTCTTTGTTCCCTCACCCTTAAGTGGTATTTTTCCTAGAATCCACTCATAAAGTTTTACAATATTTTACTACTTTACACATACAGTAATATAGATATCATTTCCACCCACAATAAGCAAAGGGTTATTTAATTACAACTAGCAGTATTATTTTCATGTCAACAAACAGCATTTACAAAATCATCCATTCATTAGAACGAAAGTTAATGCTCTTCAAAAAGCCTATAGTAGAAATAAAAAATAGCAGTTCATTTTCATGTTGTCAATTTAAGGTCCTTTCACTAGACTCCTTCTCTAGCACCTCATGGTGATATGGAAGTGACCCTGCATTCCCGAAGGCTATCTGCCTGTAAGCTCTGCCATATCCTTCTTGTTGTTCATCTGTGCTTCAGTTCTGTCCCTTTGGGATTTTCTTAATGAATATACTGGAGTGTTTGCCATTTGCTTCTCCAGCTCATTTTGCAGATGAGGAAACTGGTAGCAGCTTCAGTTTCCTTGGCTTTAGCCGTGGTATATATAGCTTTGCAGGCCTGATTAGAATATATATCCAATCAACAGCATTCTGCAACATTTAACTGGACAAGGAAAGATGATTACTGGATTTCTTGTAATTAGTTTGTACAATCACCTGCTTACTCAACCTGGCTGTTTTTGTTTGTCTGTTTCTGTTTTTGGAGACTGGGTCTCACTATCTTATACAGTCTGGAAGTGCAATCTGATAGAAGGTGGAATTGGAGCTGGGTCATGAAAGAAGGGAAGGGATTTTTGTACTGGAGGTGAGGAGGTAGTGCATTCTAGGCATGAGGATTAGCTATTGCAAAGGCATGAAGATGGGAGATGGAGTTCTTTTTTACTTTATTTTCTATTCTACTATTCATCTTGATTTCTTAGCAAAGCTTTTTAACAAGACCATATTTAGTTAAATTAAGAAAAGGATGATTTGCTGATGTGCTCTAGAGAATCAGGGAGCAGAGTGGCATTCCATTTGGAAAGAAGAAGAACAGCAACAAGAACAAGAAGGAGGAGGAAGAAGAGGAAGAAAAGCAAAGAGGAGGAGGAGAAAAAGAAGAAAGAAGGAAAGAAGTAAGGAGAGAGAGAAAGAAAGAGAGAGAGAAAGGGAGGAAGGAGGAAGGAAGGGAAAGAAAAAAGAGGAAGGAAAGAAGGAGGGAGGGAGGGATAAAGAAGATGACTCTGTGAGGACCAGGTTTTAGGGTTCACTCAACATCAAAAGTTACTCTTCTCAGAGCTTCCGGGTGTTCCAGTGTCAGTTGCCAAAGCAGGTAGAACCCACAAAGGGAGATTAGTATGGTTAGTTAAGAAAAAGATTTACTTTCTTCAGGGTTAGAATAAGATCTTTGTGCACCCTATACACGATATGAACATTACGTCACCACACCTGCACCTGCCTCTGCCCTGTTGTAATACTGCCTAGCTTTGAGCCTCCCCTATAACATGAGATATATCAGAAAATAAATTCCTATGTGCCATGGAACATTTTTTGCATTAAATATATTAAATACATTAGTATTTATAATATTATTATTATAAAATGTAATATTAATGTTTTAATAAATATATACATAAAGGAAGTAACAATAGAGAGTATCACACATTGAGCTTCCTGCATGTTACACCCTAGGAAGCTGTGTGCCTTACTTACCCCTAGTTTTGCCTTCAGTTGTTGCCCTTAGAGCGCTTAACATCTGGTAATGTTTCTCGCTTTTAAATTTTACCATTAAAATTTATTATTCCATGAGTGTCTAAAGCAGGGGTTCTTCATTTGAAGTCTGTGAAATTTAAAATATATACATATCTATAATATCCATATGTGCATTGGTAGGTTCAATATAATTGGTTTCCTTTGTATTCCTATCAATTTTATTTTATGCATTTAAAAACATTATTTTGAGAAGAGACCCATAGATTTTGTCAGACTGTCAAAAGAGACTATGATGCAAAAAAAGTTTAAGAATCCCTGGTCTATAGTATATTTGGGCTTTCTATTTTCTTTCGTTTGTTCTTTTTCTGGTATTTTCACAAAGGGTGTATTCTTTGTACACTGGAAGTCATGGGCATTACATGACTGATGAGAAAATAAACCCTTCAAAATAAACATTTAGAGAATAATTTCTAGTTATCATGTATATTCTACACAGATTTTCACAATTGGTCAAACATTTAATAAATACTCACCATGTTCCAGACACTGTGTTAATTACTGAGGATGAAAAAAATGGCAAAAATACAATACATGCTCCTAAAGAGTTCACATTCTAGTAGGGGACACAACATACCAAAAATTTGTACATATAGGCATATACAGTATAAATGGAAGGTGGTCTCAGAAGGAAGCCATGTTACTTTGAGTCTCTCCATCTTGTTCAGAATAGCTTCAGTTTATGTTGTAAATGGGCTCTCTTGTTTATTTTCTTCCAATTCCTCCTAAAAGATTTTGTTGCTTTGGTCTAGGCTACCAGTTTTCCTTTCCTCCTTCCCCTTTCCCTTTCTATTTTGACAATAAAGCCTTTTTTCATTTTGCATTGTCTAATTCAAGCAATTAGATCATGGGCACCTCTTGGCAAAGTCTTTGGTTTCCTACATGTTTATAAAACCTTAGGTACACTTATTATACTCCATAAATAAAAATAACAGTAATCATCCTCTATGCAAAATTAGAGTGTTCACATGTTCAGCCTGTCTAGTACCCTGATTTGCATTAGCATTTCATAATTATCTCATGAAACCCATGCAATAAGGGGGGGGGGCACATTATACAGGCATAAAGAAAGCCCTACCCTTCTGTTATATGATGGCAAAGAGATGCACCTGCAGTGTTCCTCCACCCACCACTAAGCTGTACAAAAGGGAGGGTGATACTTAAGCTGTATTGATGTAGGAAATTACTCAAAGAAATCCTGCTTTCAGCTTTTCTCCATCTGAAAAGGCTCACCAGCATCCAGCATAGTTGAGATCTATATCTCCCGAAGGAGCTTTAGGGAACTAAAACAGGATATGTGTAATTTGCACCATGATAATGAAGAGCTGAAGAATTATGGAATGCCACTCAGTAGCATGAGAGGGAAGGTCCAATACTGACATCATCCCATCACCAGAAGTAACTTGCTACCACATATCAAAACCCGGATATGGGTTGGCCCCCAATTTGCAGATGAATCAGCAAATGAAAGTCTTGATTTTGTGCTAAAGCTGCTTGCCCCATTTGTGAACTGTCCTTCATTCTTAGACTCTGACGAAAGGCCAAAGAGACTGCTGATGATGCACACTCAATAAATATCTCTTGGTAGATGGTGAAATTGCTGCTCCCATTGCTCTACTGGCATCATGCAACAAACTTGCTAGGTGGCTGTAATTAAGTTTCTGCAGTAACTTAAATCATTAAGCAGATGGGGAACATGCCCGAAGTACCCCCTTGACATTTGGAAGTATAGAGGGTTGAAAGAGCAGTAGACAAAACTGGAAAATCTCACATGGTTTTTACTACCTTAGGAGGGACAGTGATATTCTCATGGAGGACTCCCTGCCTTCCTTGCTCTTTTTTTTTTTTTTTTTTTTTTTGGCCAGGAGCTCTCTCGTGATGCATTGTTATTTTAATGTGTGTGAACCAAAGCTGCATCTTTGGCCAGTTGCTTCTGCAGTCAAAATGTTCAGTGTTTCATGTTGTATTCTAAGTCTTCTAAATAAATTGAACGTAGCATTATATAGTAAGATCACTTCTCTGCTGCAGTGGAAATACCTTAAGGCATAGTTCCCAGAAAGCACCATTCACTAACACCAGAGGGAAATATTGGTGAAGGAACAGGGCTGCTGCTCAGCAATTCTGACTCTCCAGGTTTTCTTTAATGGGACAAAATCCATTGTCTTTTTACAGCACATATGGCATTCCTTGAAGGCTATTTTTCATTTTGGAAATTATGTAATCCACCAAAATAACCATTAGGCATTTTTTCTACTTTCAGTTGTAGCCAAAGTGTTATCCTGAATTTACCCTCAGATTTCCTTACAAAACATGAAAAATAGAATTCCATATGTCCACCAGGGGTCTAATGTCTCGTTAAAACAATAAAAGGAAAGAGGTGAGCTGACAATATAGGTTCTTTAAATAGGAATACATTTTTTTAATAATCTTTTCAACTAAGAGGTAAAAGAATATATAGGAAGAGCACAGGAAGGTATTGTATTGTACAGATCTTCCACTAACTAGCTATGGGACTCAAGGTAAAACACTTATATTCTCTGAGCCTCTGTTTCTTCATCTGTAAAAATGAGAAATCTTAACAATATGATTCCCAAGGTCCTTTCTTCTTCTAAAATGCTATGATTTATCTTCTTGATGGAAAAGTAGTAAATGATATACCTGTCATATCAATATACTTAAAGTAGAGCTTGTCCCTACAAATGTATGAGAAAATAAAACTTAAAATATTATTCAAAGTCCTTCAAATGTATTATGATTTTAGAAGTAATTTACCTATTTTGCTCATATATTAGCTGACATATATAGCCCTTAAAGTTTTATATATATATGCTCTCTATGTGTATGTGTCTATATGTAAATATAAAAACACATATACATACATATATACCCAGAGAGAGAGAAAGAAGAGAGGAAGGAGGAGGAGGAGGAAGAGGAGGAGGAGAAGGTCCCTTCTAGCTCTAAATTCTATGTCTCTAAGCTAATATCATAATGAGTCTGAGATTCTACTGGGACAACCAGGTAAAGATGGACAGTGAATCCCTGGAAATGAAGTTCTGAAGCTCAGGAGAGAGGTCAGACTTGGAAATATTAGGTTTGTCTAGGAGTCACTTATGTAGAGGTGATAACTGAACCCATGGGAGTGGCTGTAATTGCTCAGAAAGAGAATACAGAGAGAAAAAAGATAACCAAGGATAGAACTTTAGGGAACACCTGTCTTAAGGGGTCAGCAACAGGACAAAGAGCCATCAAAGACAATGAAACAAAGCAGAAAGAAAGGAGAATTAGAGGAATGGGGAGACTTTAGAGTGGATAGAGGAGAAAGTATCTAAAAGTGGGAGTGGGCAATTGTCAAATGCTACTTAAATCAATTTTATTCAGAAATTGGAAATCTGAAAAGTCCTTATATAAGAACTACCTCTATCTATATCTTGTCACACTCTAGGAAACAAAGTATATGATCATTAATCCTAAAATTCTACTTCTGGATCCATGCAACTGCTAGTCCCAGACTCTACATACAATTATCAGCAAACAAAAATTGCAAACTGAAAAACATTTTTCACCTATGACTCATCAGGGATGGATAATGCAGAGTAAATAATCATACTTATGCCACTGACCACTGCACTAGGCAGCTTTGTCTCCAGAGTGGGTCCTTTGCAAAATGATGAAATTGGAAAAGTTTATTTTCCTTGTATCTCCATGCCCTTTACAGTGTCCTTTCTTGCAAGTCAACCCCTCAGGCAACTGGTACCTTCCTGCTGTTTGGGCCTCCAACTATGGGACACCATCTGGTTGCTTTCCTTCCTTGCTTTGGGACCTATTTCCTCAAGGCCTTGCTTGTCTACCTATCTAATAAATAAATCCTATCAAGAACTATTATGTTACTCTTCAAAGAGTATAATTGCACTGTCAGTCTTTTAATTTCAGGGCAGCTAGGTGATGTAGTAGATAGAGCACCAGCCCTGGAGTCAGGAGGATCTGAGTTCAAATCTGGTCTCAGAAACTTTACTCTTACTAGCTGTGTGACCCTGAGCAAGTCATTTAACCCCAACTTCCTCACCAAAAATGTTTTGATTTCAAAAAGTGGCCAAGCTGGTAATGCCAGATACCATGGTAGACTACTACTGGGAGTTATATTTCAGAGCAAGGGATAAAGGACTTATGATAGGCTTGGGGGTGAGAGTGGGCAGGAAAAGAGGCTTATATTCATTTCTCAACTTTCCCTATACATGGAGGTGGTGCTGACAGGTTTTTTTGGTTTGGGGGTTTGGGTTTTTTTTTTTTTTTTTTTTGCAAAATCAGTAGGCACATTCTGACTTCCAATTTGTATCCCTTCCTCATCTTCCCCTTATTCAAAGCAAGCAGAGATGGAAACTCTGAGATCTAAAAATTTTCTCTTGAATTCTATTTCTTTTTGAAGCAGGCTTTGTAAATAAAACATCTCTTTTTTTCCTCGGCTGCCACCAAAAAGTCAGCATTTGAATGCCAGTAATATTTGCTATCCCAGACAACTGTCTTCTTTGCTTGGATGATAAGGCTCATTCCGGCATTTTAAGACACTAGTCTAATCATGTTATCATTGCTATGTGCTGAGGAATTATTTCTTAGCACAAGCAACCCAAAGACTGGACTTCAGGTACTAGAAAAAGGTCCCATAATGACTAATTCTGAGACAGATGTCCTTCTTCCAAGATTCCCCGATATCTACAATGTTCTCTAATCCAGGAAAGTTCAAGACAAGTATTTGCTATTAAAGGGTGCACAGTCAAGACAGCAGGGTATTCCCATATATTGTCCTAATGCTAATTGGAAACAATGTTACTAGAAAAAAATCTCACACTCTCAGTTGAATGGTATTTGGAAGGGATGAAGGTATAATAGGATTCAGAACTAGAATGGTCCTTAGAGATCTCTCATTTTACAGATGAGATTGCATCAGCTTTGGTGCTCACACTTCATCAGGACCCTCTGCCCCACAGAGAAGACTGTCTTTTGCTTCTTTTTGTAACCTTAGTACTTAGCACAAATGCCTGACACACAGGAGGAAGGAAAGAGGGGTGAGCAAAGAACTTTGACAAAGCCTCTAGTTAAAAAGAGCTCTCAAAACATATATTTCTTCATTTCCTAGTAGGTACATCCTTTGGACTGGATTTCATCACGCTCCTCCAGTGGTGGATGGATGCCTTCTCCTCTCTATCCCCTCCTGCTTTTCAGCTTCCTTTTGTACGATATCTTTCCCCATAACATGGTGTGTTCCGTCAGGGCTGGTCTTTCTTTTTGACTTCTGTAACTCCAGTGCTTAGCACAGTGTCTGGGATATAGTAGGTAAGTAATACATATTTATTGACTGACACTTCATGGGAGGACAGTGGTAGTTCATGTAATGTAGAGATATCTTCTAGATCAAATAGTATTTAGCCTATCAAACACAGTCAGCCCTCAGAAATGACTATGTTACACAGGTCATTGAATCAACCGCTAATTTCTAGAAAAATCATTAGTAGTGAATAAACTGATGGCAAAGCAGATACTTCCATTTTAACTGATTAATTTGTCACCAAGGTCAAGTTTGTGGTCACATTCTAAGAACACTGACTTCAATCTTTTTTCTACTTAGGGTGTATGGGGCATTTGGGGAGGACTAGCACCTCTGGTATGAAGGTTTGCTAATTGTTTTTCAGGGCTGCTCATCCACCTCTGGTGTCCATTTCCATTCAACTCTCTCCTATGGCTCTAAAACCCTGTAGCATGTACAGTGGCCAGTCCCCAGTAAACTATCTTGGCAGATGGGCTAAACCAGGTTGGGGGTAGCCAACAGGCTTCAAACCCACTGGTGAGTTGGGCAAATGTCTGCCCTAAGCATGTGAAAACCTCCCTAGGTAGAATGAGCAGATGAGAACAATTTGTCCAAACAGCCATGAAGGCAACTGCAGCAGGGAATGTGGGAGTGATTAGAGCTTGGTTAGACATCAAAGATGCAAGGTCATGAGGGAAATGATTAATTTAGATCCCCTACTTTATTCCAAACTTATCTACAATCAGTATTAATCAGCTTAGTGTGATTCTATAAGGGTAGTGATTGTTAGCAATTATTAGTATTATAATTATCTACTAATATACATTTAGTCATTCTAGTCAATTAACATGCATACAGGAATTACATATATTAATACCTATTTTACATGTCTTAGATATAGGAATAACTAGATAAAGTTAAATAGATTCTTTCTTATATTACATCCCAAACTTTCAACTAGAAGCTACAAGTTCACTGTTCACTCACATGTTATAGAGCTCACTCATTGTTATAAAGCTCACTTGCCTAACCACCAGAACGATGACTAGAGGACCTCCCTGCTTTTGGGTGGTGAGTGTGTGATCATGCCCAGTATGGGTGGAATGTCTTGACAGGGATATGAAAAGTGCCCCAACTTATTCTTGTATCTCTGGACCACCCTCTCTTGCCAAACCTGAAGGGGGAGCCCATATTTTGACCACTTAGTCAATGGAGATGACCCTTGCCTTGCCCATTCTGTGACCACCCATGCTGTCCCTCTTTGAGGGTCAAAACCAAGGTCTATCAGCCAGTAAGATTCAATATTTTATTTTGTCTCTTCTCTGTGTTTGGGGAGCAAGTACTATAAAAGTAAGGTCTTGGGGAAAGGGGGCATCTCAGATCATGAGGAAGCTCTGAGGTCCCATTCATTGAAGGGGTCCAGTCCCTTTGATAAATGGTTAATGGCTCAGAGTTCTGCCTCGATGTTTTGTTTTGGGTTTTTTTGCAGATCAGATAATTTCGGACCCCATGATAATCCACTTCATCCTGGGCTATCACCAGTCATTTGACTTTTTTTCTTGCTACAGGATTTTGATGACTCAGGAAGAGAGAGTGGGGCTGATGACTGTGCAACTCATCCTCACATAAATTCAATTCACATGCGAGTCGAGACACCCCCTCATCATGTTCTTGGTCCTCTTCAAATAAAAGGACAAACAACAACAATTTTTCTAACTTCTTCACTAAAGTTCTACTCCAATGCCTTATCAAGGAATGCAAATGACTAACCCTGGATTCTTCAAGGATGTGTCACTGAAATTCAAATTTTGGCAGATCCTACCAAGCTGAACAACCCAACCAATAGGGTTCAAGGACCAGGGCTAGCCATACAGAGAGAGAGAGAGAGAGAGAGAGAGAGAGAGAGAGAGAGAGAGAGAGAGAGAGAGAGAGAGAGAGAGAGAGAGAGTGAGCCCAGGGCTTAATAACTAAACGAGAGAAAATTGGTAGTATAGAGATGAAAGGTAAAAGAAAAAAAGAAAAGTAGACCTGAGCTGTAGCAAAAGAGAGTGGTTGGCCCTATAATCATTTCAGAGTAGAAGACATGGGCTAGCTTTTCAAGGACTAACAAAAGTTTCAAAGGAAGGTCTCTTTCCTCAGTTTCCCCTTCCTCTGCTTATTCATCAACAGACATTGGGGCAGCTAGGTGGCGGAGTGGATAAAGCACTGGCCTTGGATTCAGGAGTACCTGAGTTCAAATCTGGCCTCAGACACTTGACACTTACTAGCTGTGTGACCCTGGGCAAGTCACTTACCCCCAATTGCCCCGCAAAAACAACAAAAAAACCCCACAAAAACAGGCATTGTAATATACTCTGCTTGCTTCTTTACCCAAGCATTTCTGGTAGAATGGATTTTGCTTCAATCATAAAGAAGCCAGGGGGTACAGTAAATATAAATTATGGTATAGCCAAATATCTGCTTAAATATTAGGAACTCTCATAATTGGGGGCTCTGAGCTATTGTGGTTATATGTTTATATAAACTTTATATAGATGCAGAGGAAGGAATCATGTGTACCTGAGGGTCCATTATATTGTCTCCAGGCTAAAAAAGAGTAGCTGATTAAATCTCCAGAGGCAAAGTGGGTTAGGAGGAGAGGGTAATGACAAATATCAGCCAAACATACCCTCCACATGGACACCCACAAACAGCAACGTTACATTAGGATAACTACCAATGACATGAAGGTAATTTTGGTAGAGAATAGATTTATATCTAGAAAATATCATTGTGCTATTGATTTCCTAGTACCTGACAAGAGGCAATGGAACATGGGTCACTGTGTGGCATATGGGATTGAAGTGAAAGGTGTAAGAAGTTGGGTTCCATTCGGTGTCCAGCTTAAATTTCTCTTCCCTCCTTCTATGCATTGATGTCAGCATGTTCTGGATCAAATCTCTGTGGCCTCCTTCTCTTCTTTCCTCCTCTATTTCAGTCCTGCCTTTCTCCTCTTCACTTTCCTTCAGAGGCTCCATCAATCTCTCCAACATCTCTAAGGTCAAAGATTTAGACTGTTCCTCCCTTACTTCCACACACTATTCAATTGATCATTTTGCCCACGTGTTACTTTCCCCCCCTTCATATTCTTCCTTTACTTTTCATTCCCCCACCTCCTTCATTTTACCTATTTAAAAATACTAGAGAAAAGGCAAGAGCACATTGTGCTGTGCCCTGCCTATAAGGACAGACCTGGAGAAACTTTTCTCCCCACCTTACAATGACCAAGTAGCAGGCAACACTTGAATGAAGCCCTAAATTTTCATGCAATCTGAAGTATCCTATCTCAGGTAAGGCGTTAGCACAGTAAGGCATTATTAGCAGAGAACCTTTGTACTTAAGGGAGCATGAAGCAGGAGCAGGATCAGTAGCAGAGAGGAAATACTCACTGGGTCTGGAGTCAAGGAAGGCTTGAGTTCAAATCTATCCTCAGACACTAGCTGTGTGACTTTGGGCAAGTCACTTAACACTGCTTGCCTCAGTTTCCCCAACTGCAAAATAAAGCTAATAAAAGCATCTACCTTCCAGGGTTGTTGTTAGGATAAAAATGAGATAATATTTCTAAAGTCATTTGCAAACATTAAAGCATTATGTAGATGTTAGCAATAATAGTGATGATGAAGATGATGAAGAAGATGATGAAGAGTGTAATGGAAGTTGCCAGTGGACTCAGAGTATTATTGATGAAACAAGTAAGAACCATGCCCATGGAAGAACTTATGCTACTAAAATTTACTAGGGCTAGAAAACTAGGCCAGTGACTAATTTCTCCCTTCCTCTTTCCCCTTTTCACACTCTAGTTGAAGCTGATACTTTCTTCAGGGCTTGGGAAGTGTTTACCTTTGCTCCTTTAAGAGTGCTTTATTTCTTTTTGTTTTCTTTTTCTTTTTTTTTTTGTGTGTGTGTGTGTGAGGCAGTTGGGGTTAAGTGACTTGCCCAGGGTCACACAGCTAGTAAGTATTAAGTGTCTGAGGCCGGATTTGAACTCAGGTACTCCTGACTCCAGGGTCGGTGCTCTATCCACTGCACCACCTAGCTGCCCCATTTATTTCTTACAATAGAAAATCTGAAAAAGCTACTGATCAATTAATTGCTCCTTCATTCCTGTCTGTGACCCCTGTTCTTGTGACCCCATTTGGGGTTTTCTTGGCAGAGATACTGGAGTAGTTTACCATTTCTTCTCTAGCTCATTTTACAGATGAGAAAACTGAGGGAACCAGGGTTATGTGACTTCCCCAGTGTCATACAGTTAGTAAGTATCTGAGGCTGGATTTGAACTCAGTTCTTGAGTTCAGATGTGTCCTCAGACACTTACTAGCTGTGTGACCCTGGATAAGTCACTTAACCTCTGTCTGCCCCAGTTTTCCCAGCTATAAAATGGGTAATAATAGTATCTATCTACTGCTCAGGACCATTGTGAGGATCAAGTGAGAGAATATTTGTAAAGCACTTTGCACAGGTCCTGGCATATACATAGCAGCTGCTGAATGAATCTGTTTCCTTCCTTCACAGTTCATGGACCAAAATAGCTTACCTGTATCAGTACAAAGCGCTCTAAAGTTGCCCAGGGATATGAGTGATGGAAAGCTGCCAGATTTCCCATGGCTTCAAAGCAGGATTCCAGGGAGCAATGAAGCAAGAAATAATTTCCCTACGAATTTGACTTTGATTTTGGGGGTCCCTGGAGTAGTAGGAATCTCCTGTTGCTCCTGTAAACATGCATTGTTTTGGTGAGGTGGGGGAGGGGAGGATGAGAAGAGTCCCTAACCTAGCTCATGGCTACTTTAAGTTCTACTTGAAGATCTCATGGAACTTCTCTCCCACTTATATCTTCTCCTTCTCCTCCTCCTCCTCCTCCTCCTCCTCCTCCTCCTCCTCCTCCTCCTCCTCCTCCTCCTCCTCCTCCTCCTCCTCTTTCTCCTTCTTCCCTTGCTGAGAATACAAATAGCTTCTTTTTCTTATAATCCACAGGGAACCTCAATCAGAGCAACAGTAATGTTTTTTCTAGAACTGGAAGTCCCCTTATGAGTACACATACACAGTCATGAAACTCCTCTGTTCAACAACCTTCATTGTCTCCTGATTGCTTCCTGAATAAGGTTCAAAGTCTTTTGCCTGTTATTCACGTCCTTCCACAACTAACCTTTACCCCGCCTTCCCAGCCTTGTGTCATATTACTCCTCTCCACATATGCTAGACAAAATGGCCTCGTCTCTGCTCTTAACTAGGCACTGCAGTCTCCTACCTCTAGGATTTTGCTTGCACCATTTGCTAAAGCAAGATTACCCTGGCCTCCCTCTTTATCTGTTAAATTAATAATTGTTCTTTTCAACCCAGGTGAAATGTCGTCACTGCTATGAATCAACATCTGATATGCATACATACACACACACACACACATATATATATATATGTGTGTGTGTGTGTGTGTTATGCATATGTATATACATATGTGTGTATATGGGTATATATTTGTGTATGTGCATGTATATGTATATACGGCACCTCTCTAATGCACTTAGCATTGAATGATGTATATTCTAGTTATTTCTGTTTGTGTTCTAGCCTCCTCACCATTTCCACTAGACTTTAAGCTCCGTGATGATAAGCATATGTGCCCTATCTAAACTTCACATCTCTCTCAGGGTCTAGAACAGCTCTGAGGTCCTGGGAGATGCTTCTTAAATGCCTGTTAAATGCAAATAAAAATCAGAAGCTTTTAGAGCTAAACTATGAGCCATCTTTTTCTATGGGAAACTCTCAGTGCACCAAACTATAATAAAAGGAGAAAAGCATTTCAAGAAATGTTTAGAAAAATGAGTAAACATTTGGCAATTTTAGACGATGATATTCTCATTTCTGGATTGAGTCAGCATGCTACAGACAAGTCTTTAAAAGCCTGTTTATTGGCTAGCGGTATCATATCATCATAATGTTCCAATGTACAGTACCATATTGTACCCAAAGGAATAAGATTAGCCATGGCTAAACATGCTGAGAATTCTTTATCATGTGCAGAAGGGGGAGTTTTCACAAAGGCTCAGTGCTGACATAAGAAAAATTCCAGAGAAAGCCTATTCTCTATGGCACACTTATTTTAAGTGGTGTCCTGCGATGCTAAACAGTTGCGTCAAGTAAAGGACTCCGTTAAGGCATCCAATTTCTTTATTGCCTGGGGAAAGAGGGAGATCCAGACTAGAACCCTCTGGCATGCTGGGTAAGGCAGGAGGGGGAAGGCCAGAGAGTTGAATAAGATATAAAGGTTTTCATTTTGACTTTATCTAATGGAATTAAATAAGAGAAGAGACTTGGATTGGACCGGTGACTTTAATGGCAAATGGAATTCCCACTAAGAAAACTCCCTTTATCATCATGTACTTTCTTGGCATCTTAGAGTCATAGACCTCTTTGACAAGCTACTACAGCCTATGGACCCTCTTAGAATGATATATTTAAATGCATAAAAATACATAAGATTAGAAAGAAAAACAACTATGTTGATACACAGTGATTAAAAAATATTTTTAAGTTCATAGACCACAGGTTAAGAATCTCTCAGAAGACTGATTAGAACACTGAGATGTTAACTGTTCTTCCCAGTGGCAAACAACCAATTTGTGTCAGAAGTAGGATTTGAACCCAGGTCTTCTTGGCTTTGAGGCCACTTCTTTATCTACCATACCATGCTGTCTCACTAATGACAGTGAAATGGTCCAACAGCACCATTTCCTATGGAGTAAAATAAGTGTTGTATTACTCAATGAGTCTACATAAAAGCCAAATGGACCTTTCTTCATGAAATTCCTACTACATGGTACATGTATATTATAATTATTATTAACAAGAAAGGGGGACAGCTAGGTGGCACAGTGGATAAAGCACCAACCCTGGATTCAGGAGGACCTAAGTTCAAATCCAGCCTCTAACACTTGACACTTACTAGCTGTGTGACCCTGGGTAAGTCACTTAACCCTCATTGCCCTGCAAAACCAAACCAAACCAAACCAAACCAAACCAAACCAAAACAAAAAACAAGAATAGCTCATACGTATATAAGACTGAGGCTTGGTGGTGAAGTGGATAGGGCAACAGGCCTGAAGTTAGGAAGACCTGAATTCAAACCCAGCCACAGAGTCTTACTGGCTGGGAAACCCTGGGCAAGTCACTTAACCCTGTTTGCCTCAGTTTCCTTATCTGTAAAATGAGCTGGAGAAGGAAATGCAAACTAGTATCTTTGCCAAGAAAACCCCAAATGGGGTGACAAAGAGTCAGATACCACTGAACTGACAGAACACCACCAATAACATATAGCATTACAAAGTTTACAAACACCTTTCAATAAAAAAAAATAGCAACTTACTTAATAACAATATTCTATGCAGGGTATTATATTCCCCAATCATAAGTGAGGCTCCCGGAGGTTAACTGATTTGCTTAGTGCCACAGAGCTGGTAAGTGGAGCTGAGAATTGAACTTATGTCTCTTGACAAAAATACCAATCCTCTTGGCACCATGCCACAGAGTACATTGTTTATATGGTTATAATTCCTCTGTCCATACTGTCCACCAAAATCTGCCCACTCCTTGGAACCTCAGCCACCGAGTTCAACACCTATGAAAAAAGGATATTGTCCAGGAAATACACACCATCATTTCCCCCTGAGATATCCCCAAATACCCATTAAGCCGAAACCTGATGTCCAATCCCCCAGCTCAACACCAGTCACAGTCTTGTTCTCCTTGCTTTGTCTGTCTCATATGCTGAGCAAAATGTCCTAGTGGTTCATATGGTTTTATAGTCAATACACAAGACCATCAAATACATATATATGCATACACACACTTAATATTTTATCCATATTTTAATTTCATGGAATGCTTATTAACTCTTCTAAAATTCTTGTGTGAGACCAGGTCATACAAAAATCAATTGAAGGAGTTGCCCAAGGTAATAGAGAGAAGAGACAATTTAGGTTCCTCCATAATCTGGCATGGAATGAATAGATTTCAAGTATTTGAAGGACCACCATGGAGAAGAAAGATTGGAGTTATTCTGCTTGAGTGTTGAATTTAGACCCAGAGGAGACCTGGGTTCAAATTTCATCTCTTCCATGTACAGACATTGCCTCCTGTTCCTTATCTATCAAAGAACGGGGCTGGATTAGATGGTCCAGTCGAAAACCCCTTCCAACTCTACACCTACAGTCCTATCATCCTATGATCCCAGCAGTCAGAAATAGGCAGATTTAGCCTGCATATAAGCATCCTGGGACACTCTTGGGACATCTTTCTTACAGTGTCCATAAGGAACCAAGACAAACAGACCATCAGGAAGATAATTAGAGCTTATGCTCTAGCATCTGTTATATAAGCTGAAGTAAAAGGATTTTGCAAAGACCAAATCAATGTATACCCTGACACTTAAAGAATCCAATGCAAAGGTCGTCGTAGGGATGGATCCCAAATAAATCTGTTAAGAGAAGATGGTTTGAAGTCAAGAAACAAACAAAAAAACCAGAAGCTTCTAGAGTACTCAGAAGCTTTATGTTAGCATATTTTTATTTATCAGAAAAGAAAATTAGAGGGAACCAGGCATAATATCGAAGAACTTTACAAAAGAAAATGAAATTAACAGATGAGAAAACAACTGGCTCCTGACATATGAGTCATTTCCACGTGAGCTATCTGTAGGCAGTCAGACCACTGACTAAAAATCAATTACCTTTTGGCAAAGACCAAAAGCAAACCTAAATTAGAAAAAAAGGATAAAGATGAGAAGATCCTGTTAATGATGGCAACAGCTCCATCTTGGTCTTATTTAACCAAGATTTTGACACGGAAAAAAAATGGAAAGCAGAGAAGAGTAAAGACATTAACTCAGATGATTACTACTTCATAGAGAAGCTTAACTATGCTAAAACAGTTGCCATAACAAGGCAATGATAATGATAGCGGGTATTTCTTCGGCACTCTGCAAAGCATTTTGACAAATTTCTCACTTTTATTCTCACAATAAGGTGACAGAAAAGAAAACTGAGGGAGACAGAAGTTAAATGACTTCTTCAGGGTCTCACAGCTAGAGATTAGATTGAATTTTAGGTCTTTCCAACCCAAAGTCTAGTGATCTATCTACTTTGCCACTGAAAAAACTCAAAAACTATTTCCAACAGCAAATGTGATCTCCTTGCTGGGTGGAGAGATGTGGGAGTAAAGGTCATTATTAGTTTAGGGGACAAACTCCTTTTCTAAATGAAGAAAAATATAGAGGAAAATTCTGAACTCTATTGCCTAACAACATAATACTTATAATTCTATAATGCTTTAAGGATTACGGAGCACTTTATTTACCATAATCCTAGTAAATAGGTATTCCATAATCAAGTATTATTATCTCCATTTTACATTTTAGGAAACTGAGTCTAAGAGAGGATAGGAGGGCTTAAGCAAATGTCCAAAGTCATAATGTACAACTAGTAAGTGCCAGGGCCAGAATTCAATTCAGGGTAGCGTCCATGCCAAAAATATCCTTCCTCCTTATCTTTCCATTTATTAGTACTCTCTTCCTTCTTAAATTATCATGTATTTACGCATCTCTGTACCTATTATAAACTAGCCCTCCCATCCTTTTTCCTCCCCATATAAAACTCTTTGAGGGCACAAGGGCTGTTAAAAATATCTTTGTATCTTCTCTAGCTAATATAATAGGCCTATAATAAATGCTTATTGAGTTGAATCTCTCTTGGAATACATTCTTATTATTAATAGCACTGGAGCCAACCACCATATTTGGATTGTAACTCCCAAGCATCATCTTATAGGCTTGACTGAAGAAGATACTTAAGAATCCGAGGTCACAGGGAGAAGCTGGGCTTACCTGAACACACGTGGAACAAATCCATGCTGGAGGCAACATCATTTCAAGGCACTTGGAGACCAATTTTCAAGATATTTTAAAGAGGCAAAGATACCAAAACAATGGGGATGTCACAAATTGCATTATTACTGCAAAAAAAGACAAGTGAAAAGACATCAACAACTAGAAACTCATTTGCCTACTTTCTTATTTGCATAAAAATGCTGGAGAATTAATGGTCTATTTATGAATTAAGGACATCCTTTATGTAGATATGGAGAAGGAATAGTGATAATTTTCTACAGCTGATATTTTCCAGTTACACAATTGACTGATATAGAAAAGAAAGATCTTATTGTGTTTGTTGCTTTATTTCATTGCAAAAATTTTAAAAAGCATTTGACTGAGAGTGGAACAAAACCTTAAAAGTTCTTTTTCAATGAGGTGTCTCTCTTGGACATATTACTATCATACAAGATTTATCCCTAAGTGCAAGAGCAGAGTTACTCAACAATCTTCTATCAATACAGCTGAGGCACAAAACAGGCCCACCAAAGATGTTTGCAATTGTCATGGTAAATACTCTATGCAGAGTCCAAATGGAAGAGAGATTCTCTGTGGAAGAGAAATCTAGATTCTCCTCCCTGCAGGTAACTCAGTGTTGATATCATCAGTCCCCAGAATACTAGCCAAACGACAACAGAAAGGTGCATAGCATTGGGAGCATGTTACCAATAATGAATTCCAAGGGGAAAGTAATGCAAAAGATCACCAGGGACCTCTATGTCTGGAAAAGAAGGTGGGCTGATCAAATAGCAGGAATGAGGGGCAATGAATGGATAGTTTGAATGTTGTATTGGCATACAAACAGCATTAAAGGACCCAGATGAAGGCCTTTTATTCATTGGGTAGGTCTTCTGAGGAGAATATATGGAAAGAGTCACCCAGAAGATATGGAAGGGTTATGATATGCATACATGAAAATCCAAAGTAATGAAATCACAGACTCATCAAAATTCCAAGTACAGTTTAAGTTAATTTATAGTTGTTAGAATTTAAGCATTTTATGAATCTGGTTTCTAACCATTTGAAAAGTTCTCATTATATCTTAAAAATATAAACAGCAATATTGATGACTCATTTTAATATTTCAACCTTAAAACATAGATTACATTGTTAAAAAGCAATATGTGAAATAAAATTGCCTTTTTCCATAAGAAAGTGTTGCAACACACATGTACATATACAAATCATAAATATGCATATATATGGAGAGAGAGAGAAAGTGACAGATAGAGATTGAGATAGAGACAGAGACTGGGTCTCCCTTTCTTGCCCAGCTGGAAGTACAAGAGTTGCCTATGGACCAAATCTCACTACATATTAGAAACTCTGACCTCCTCTATTTTTTATTTGGGTTCAGTTCACTCCTCCCTAGGCAACCTGCTTACCCTATACTCCCAGGGGCTCACTGTATTAAAACTAAATTTAGTGCAAATATCCAATTGACATAGCCCATTGCAGCTAAAAACTCCAGAGGCTCAAGAAATATACCAGCCTCATTATGCCTAGTAGTTAGGATTACTGTATGAGTTGCCACACCTGACTGTTGCAATCATTTTTATAACTTTTTGTTTTTAAACTTTATAAACTATGAACAAAGGTTCCCAAAATGTGGGCACTAATGGATCTCAGAATATGTTACACTACCACTGAGCAGAAGAATTTAGTGCAAGAGATCCTTATTACAGCCCACCCAAGTTTTCATAACTGACACACTTGGAGGGCCACCTAAGGTATTCTTAGCTACAAGGTTTCATATCATGGATCTCTAGAGCACAGTTACCATGAGAGTGTAAGTATATTTAGGAACCCAGACTCATACTACTTGAACAGATGCTTTTCACAGAATAATAAGAGTCAACAAGTACATCAGAAGCCATCATATTTAATCGTTTCCTTTCAGGTAGATCATCACACCTGAACCACTTTGTACCAAGAAGAAGTGATTCTGTTTTTAAAGATACTCAGACTACTGGATTCCACAGCTTCCTTTAATCAGACTCTTGACCACTTAGTGGCCCCTCATACTCTGAAAATGTTCAGGGCTTTCATCAAAACCAAAAAGAGGCACCGGCCTTATCAACCTTGGCTAGACCCAGCAGAAAATATATTGGCTTGTTAAGAAAAAAGAAGTAAGTCTTGCTTATGTAATGGGCAGACTGAAGAATAAGTTCTTCAATTATATGCCATATGCACTACCTGGTAGTACCAACCCATGTGGAGGTTTGATGAGACTATTTCCAGAAATGCATGATGGAGAGAAACATTCCCATCCAATTTCAAAGCATATATGAGTATTCTCTGACTGTTTTGTGTTGGTTTCCTGTGTGGTGATCAAAAAGCCTTTTAATTGGCTGCTGAGTTAGAAGTGATTGTGCATAGAAAAGGTTGAAGTGAATGAGCTCCTGCTTGTATTCATAGGTAAATGAACATCAGAGATGGACCAGACCAAGTTATGACCCTGTGGATTTCACAAATTCAGAAATTTCCCTCAGCAATCAGAACCTGTAACAATAGTTAAGTATGGTGAGGAGCCAGCCCTAAGGGGCTACCTATCTGACTCAGCCCCAATGAATTGAGTTGATACCCTGGATGCCAAGTCAAGGGAGTGACTCTTCTATCAGCTATGCAATAACCTGAAGTGAACTTGACTGAGAATCCCCAAAGGGAGAAAAGGACTTCTAGGACCATGAAGTAACTTCCTCTGTACTGGAGGAGGTGGGATTGTTTTGTAACAACTATTTGAGTTCATTTTTCCAGGGACCAAGTAGAAAGGTATTTACACTCACTCTGAGCTAACAAAACCCAAACAATGACCAAGTGAGTCTTGGCCTGGGACCTCTTATTGGTCAATCAGTGAGAGCCAGAGTGATTTGGCTTTAAGGCATAGCCGTGTAGCTCCATTTGAATCTCAATGGATATTACCAAAGCCAGTTTTCCAGGGCTCTGTTTCAAGAAATCATAAATGAAACTACATGGGACAAAAGAGTTACCCAGTTTTCTTTGTTTTTTAATGATAAAATAAATCAATGGGGAAGAGAAAAACAATCTAACCCATGAATCCCAAGATATCTTGTGAGGTTTCAGTGATCAAAATTTATATTCCTTTGGGTAGAGCACCCAAATGTAAGGGTGTGATTCCCCATGTGGACAGAGGGAGAGGAGAGAGGAGAGTGAAGAAGGCAGGCAGGCAGGCAGGCAGGCAGGCAGGCAGGCAGGCAGGCAGGCAGGCAGGCAGGCAGGCAGGCAGGCAGGCAGGCAGGAAGGAAGGAAGGAAGGAAGGAAGGAAGGAAGGAAGGAAGGAAGGAAGGAAGGAAGGAAGGAAGGAAGGAAGGAAGGAAGGAAGGAAGGAAGGAAGGAAGGAAGGAAGGAAGAACTTGTGTTGCTCAACTGAGACTGGCCAGTTATGTTCCCAGTGGAGCAGTCACTTTTACTCACAGATTGTTGTTCATCTTTTATTCTCAAACAGGACCAATGACATTGGGAGGGTGACGTCTTGACTTGCTATGAATTGGAGTTAGGTGAGGCAGGGTTGTACAAAGTCAACAGCCTCACTCTCTCTTCCAGATCCATCTGGGTTCAGTGGCAAGACATGTCAGGAAAACTAGAGATAACCTTCCTTATCCCTAGTACCCTTATGGGAGAAGCAATAGCCACACTTCTTGGCATCTAGTCCACTAGTGAAATCAAGAATAAGGCTCTCTAAGCTTCAATTTCCTCATCTGCAAAGGGGAGAGATAGGAATAGCTCCTTCCTCACAGGGTGTATAGCTCAGAGCCTAGATTCACTTATATCCAACTCAAATCCTTCATGGTGACTGTAACTCTGATAATGAGTTCTCTTCAATGACAAGAAAAAATATCTACTTATTGTCACTGTTTAGCAACCTCCTTATATACTTGAGGACAGCTAGGTGGTGCAGATGATAGAGTGCCAGGCCTGCAGTCAGGCAGACTCATGTTCCTGAAATTTGGCCTCAGTCACTTATTAGCTGTGTGACCCTGGGCAAGACACGTAACACTGTTTGCCTTAGTTTCCCCATCTGTTAAATGAACTGGAGAAGGAAATGGCAAACTCCTCCAGTATCATTTGCTAAGAAAACACTAAATGGGATCACAAAGAGTCAGGTACAGCTGAAATAATTGAACAACAACAACAACAACAACAACAGCAACATATTCTTGATGAAGTATCTCCTACCTTTCTTTTCTCCAGATAAATGATGATAATTCCTTTAGGCTAATGCCCAAAGTCTTATTTTCTGATATAGTCATCATTTTTGGTGTCTCTATATAGTAAAAAGAAAAGAAATTATCCTCTTTATGGTGCTATGTTCACCTTAACTTCCTAAATATAGAATTATGAAGGAAATAATATCTGGAAGCATACATTTTTACAACTTGTTGCCTGAGGTGGAAAACGGGTGCTTCCCATAAAGGGCCTCTGGTTCTGGACTCAAAGTAGACCACATTCAATCTTGAGGCAGACTGACTCTATAGAGAATGGATCAGGCTTTTTATTGAATTTTTTTGGCTCTTCCCTGGAGTTTCAGGGGAAAATCTTAACAAGTAAGCTTATGATTGGCTCATATCCAGAACCCCTCATACTTATGAGATAGCCCCTGAGTCTGGAAACATCCATTGCTTAGGTTTGCTATTCAATCATCCGTGCCCAGGTTACTGACCAAGCTCATCCTAGCAAGTACATGTTGAGTGTCATATCCATGAGCTCACTACAACCATGGCTACTAGAAAGTGGGGAAGGCAAAGTAATTCCCAGATCTCCTTTCCTGAAAGTCTAAGGGAGAGCTGGCATACAATTATCCCCTAAGAGTGCCAGCTCATCATGAGTTGTCAACAGACCTTATACCTTTCTGATAGGTTGGCTCTCCTAACTCAGTCAACAATCATCAATACAGCCCCCATTCACACATAAGCATGGATCAGAAACCAAAGAGTTATACCAGTCCATTAACAGTACCTTTAACAGGACTGGGCTGGATGCCAAGAAGCATGACATCCACTTCTCCCATAGGCATTCTATAGCTAATCCTAAAGCATCTTGGGTTTCTCTTATGTCATTGCTTATGAGCCCCCATCAATGGGTTCCCTCCAAGGGGCCAGAGCCCAGGTCCATCCCCAGAAATGCTCCATGGGAAAGTACCATACATCATTATTACACATGGATGGCAATAGAGTATAAGTTATAACTTCAAAGACTGCCATCTTTGTGTGAGGGAACAAGGCAAGGATTATGTATTTATGATATCTTTTCTCTGAGTGCGATGTTTGATGGGAAGGTGTGGAATATTATGCCTCTGTGTCTCCTTTCTTCTCTCCCATAACCTTCAAATATGCTTGGAGAAGAGCTTGGTTATCAAGTTCTTTCCAAATTCCCTCAATAATAAAGTATTGAACAATCACTGAGTACAGCCAGCTCTCAGATTATCCATCAGCATCATCATTATAATCATTTCTAGAATTTATATCACACTTTAAGCTTCACAAAGTATTTTACATCTATTTCCTGATTTGATCTATGACTGAATTACCTGTCTAACAGCTTATCTATAACTATTTTTCATCAAGGTTATTGTCAACCCTTGTAATAGTCAATTCAATTCAACAAGCATTTATTAGTCTTCCTAATTACTTGCTTTGTAGAGTTTTATTTTTAGGGGGAAGGAGACAGACATTTTACTCTAATATTAGCTCTAGTGACACCCAACATCCTATTTACTCTTACTCTGTATGCATCAGGGAAGTCCTTTGAAATCCTACTACTTAACCATATCACTGATTAAGGTGAGACAGCTCTGTTTAAACTAAGGCTGACAGTGAATTGCTATTTTTCCTGCAAGACTTTGCAGAGGGAAATTGAGCAAGGGCCAGGAAGGAGAAGTCAGAGAGCTCCATTATTTTGTCAAAAAATGAATTACCAGAATACCAGAAATAGCCCTATTTAAGCATAGATACAAAAATTGATTTCAAAGCCATATGTAACTTATTTTTAATTAACCACTCTTTTCATGTCTCTTCACAAATATGAGCATGAAATGGAAACAAGGAGATGAGTTCTAATCTAAGCTCCACTGCCACCAATGAGATATATACTCTTGAGCAAGTCAGACAGTCAATAAACATTCATTATAGTTTGTATTCATTTTGAACTTAAATACATAAAAACAAAAAAGAACATTTCCATGTATACAGCACAACCTAAAAAGAAGATTCACTATAAAACCATGAAATTACATTTCACAGTTAACTTTTTTTTGAAAAACACAAGTACAACTCATCATTTTCAAAGCTACTCTGTTTTCTATGCTTCCTTCCACATTTTCTTTTATTCTCTGCTGTGCACTTTTTATATTTTTCCCTTCTTCCCCTAATCCCTGCCCCAGAAATGACTACCATTAGACAAAAATATGTGTGTATGTAAAATCATACTATACAGACTTCTATTTATCAGTTCTTTCTCTGGAGGCAGATAGCATCTTCCTTCATAGACCCTTAATTTGGGTATTTATAATACTCAACATGACTTAGTCACTCAAAATTCTTAAAACAATATTGCTATTACTATACACAATGTTCTCTTGGTTTTGTCAATAAGCATTTTTTAAGTGCCTACCAAGTACTAGGCACTGTGCTAAGTCCTAGGGGTACAAAAAGAGGCAAAAGATAGACCCTACCCTCCAGGAGCTTACAATCTAATGGGGGAAGACAACAAGCAAATACACACATACAAATAAGCTATCTGCAAGACAAATAAGAAATAGTTAAAAGGGGGAAGGCGTTGGAATTAAAATGCCCTTTCTGCCTTTGTTTCTTCATCTGTAAAATGAAGGGTTTGGATTAAATGATCCTTAGGGTCCCTTCTAGTTCCAAACCCATTACCTCCCAATGATTAGGGATGAAATGTGTCATAATGGATAGAGTGCTGTGCTGGGCTTAAATTCTGCCTCAGACCTTTACTAGCTGTGTGCCCTAGGCAAGTCATTCAGTCTCCCTATGCCTCAGTTTTCTCCTATCTGAACAACCAGAGTTGTTGGGAGGATAAAAAGCGATAGTATATGGAAAGGATTTTGCAAACCTTAAGGTGCTAACTAATATCATTATTAGATGACATCCATGGTTCCTTTTAGATCAAAATATATGGTCTTAAGATGAAATCTTCTCCAGTTCACACAGTCAGTCAATAAGCATTTTAAAAGTACTTCCTATGTGCCAATCAATATGCTAAGTGCTGAAGATATACACATACACACACACAAAACCCACAGTCTGTACCTTCAAGGAGCTTACATGCTAATTGGGTAGATAACATTAATATTAATATTAATATATATATATATATAAAGATTAGATGAAGGTAAATTGAAAAAGAAAGCATTAGTAGCTATGGGGAACCAGGAGAAATCTCCTATAGAAGGCAGGGCTTTAATTGTGTCTTGAAGGAAACCAGAGAGATGAAGAGATGGAGATGAGGGAATTGAATATTACAGACAGACATTAGGGATAGCCAGTGTAGAGAGTCAGTGGATGGAGTACTGTGTAGGAGGAATTTCGAGTAGGCCAGCCTGGTGAAATCATAGAGTAGATGGATGAGAATAAAGGCTAGAAAAGTCAATATACCATAAGGGCCATTTACCTTCAGAGGGACACATTATGTCTGTTCATTCACCTTGGGGGCTGTGCCTATTTTTAGAGACTCACTGTCAATAAAATAATTTCTAGCATGATTAAAAAAAGAACACAACTCAGAAGCTGTGATTTCTAAATATTATTTTAAACATGAACTCAGCTGTTTAATTGCCTCCTCTGTCTAGCCCCACACCCATAACCAGGACACCCACAGGACCTCACAGATGTTTATCTCTGCTTTGTGATGGTGAGAAAACATTAAACGCTGCTTGGGTTTTTTACTGTTATTCACTATTATGATGATAAATTAATAGGGGAAAGGACACCTTCAAGGTGGGAGAAAGGACTATATATTTTCAACTGCAATTTTAACTTTAAATTATTCTAAATGTGTGACTTAGCCAACTTGGAAAGAGTCTACTTCCAAATAAAAGAAAAGCAAATGAGAATTGATGGCACAATGATTCAGGACCTAAAAAATTCAAAGTCAACACATATAATAGAGAATAAAGACCTGGCTAATCTAGGCAGTAGTAGCTTCTGGGATTTGTAACTATATAACTGTTCTTAAAATGTCCATGCAAATCTTATGTATTCATTGTTCCCTCTGCAGACCAAGGACTGAAATATCTTTCTGTGTATACATATAGATGTATATTCCCTTAAAAATATATTCAAACTCAAATGGCCTAATTTTTCCATTAAAAGGAATATCACATGCACACAAAATTTAGAGTCCTTGGTAGCTGATGGAGTTTCTTAGAGGGCTTCAATTTTTAATTTTTTTTGCAATTTGGGGAAGGATTGGGGAATCATGGATGTGGGAAATGTCCAAAATATTGAGCAAAAGGAATGAATATCAATTTAATTTGCTATTCTCCAGTGAATCTATTGCTAATATTTTTACCAAAAGTCAAATTTCATGCTTCTCCTACTCCCTTTTAAACATAATTCTCTTTTATTTAGTTTTCTAAGTTCTTAGAGCTTAGGCAACATCTTTTTAACCAGTGTTTCTCTTATTCTTCCCTTCTGGGAATAGAGGTCCTGGGAATGAATAAAAAGAAAAACATTGTTGATAAGAAGTTCCTACAGCTGACCCCCTAACTTTCATGTTTTCTTGACACTTCAAAATGTATCATCATGGGGAAATGTTTATGCCAACCAAAGAAATGTGTTTTGATTGGGTCTTCTTTGAGAGTAAGTCTAGCTTCCTCAAAAGTCAGTGCTCATACGAACTTCCATTGCCTCTTTATCATTTTGGTCTTTACTAAGGAGGTGGGGGTGGAGTTGGGAATGATACTTCTCCTTTTGAAGACTTTTTATACTGAAAAGTTGGTTTTCCTCTCTCAAGGCTCCCTTGGAATGTTGCATACTCCCTTGTTATATCTCACTGAAACTTCTCGACTTATGTTTATCATTGATATGGGAAAGCTTGTCACTTGGCATATGTTATTGGAGTCTGATTCATCTGTAGCATTTTCTTTCTCAAGATGATTCTTATGTTCCTAGTATCGTCAAATTAAAGCACGGGTTTATGTATGTGCTACTGAACATTACCAAATCTCAGCAATGGAAATTACCTCAGAGGCCATGTAGTTGAACTTGTAACTGCACAGAAATCCCTTCTATATTACCTCTCAAAAGCCAGCATCCAGGTATACTGTGTGAAGATATGAAATGGCAGAGCTCATGACCTAAAGAGGCCCCTCATTCCTTTTGGACAGTGATTGTTAGAAATTCTTTTTCTTCTTCCAATGAGTCAGAATGTCTCTCTGCAATTTCTACCCATTCTTCCCAGTTCTGGTCTCTGAAAGACAAGAAGAACAAATATAATAGCTTTTCTACTTGACAGGTCTGCAAGAAAGCTGTCTTTATCCCCTCCCTTCTGACCCAAAGTCTTCTCTTCTCTGGACAAAGCATCCCTAGTTCCTTTAGTTGATCCTTATATAGTATATTCCTCTTGCCATCCTGATCACCCATCTTCAACCATAGTAATTTATTGGTTGACAAACCCAAAAACCCCAGCTTTGGGGACAAGAACTCACTAATCAACAAAAACTTCTGGGAAAACTGGAAAACAGTATGGCAGAAACAAGGTATAGAACAATGTCTTACACCATATACCAATATAAGGTCAAAATGAGTACATCATTTAGACGTAAAGGGTGATATGAAAAGCAAATCAGGAGGATAAGGAATAGTTTTCTTGTCAGATCTAAGGAGAAGGGAAGAATTTAAAACCAAACAAGAATAGAGAGGTTTGCAAAATGTAAAATGGATAATTTTGATTATGCTAAGTAAAAAGGTTTTACACAAACAAAACCAATACAATCAATACTAGAAGGAAAGCAGAAAGCTGGGAAATATTTTATAGCAAGTATCACTGATAAATGCCTCATTTCTCTAATATATAGAGAATCAAATTTATAAGACTACAAGTCATTCCCCAATTGATAAATGATCAAAGGATACAAATGGGCAGTTTTCAGATGAAAAAAGCAAAGCTACCTAGAGTGATATTAAAAATGCTCCAAGTCATTATTGATTAGAGAAATGCAAATCAAAACAACCTCACACCCATCAGATTGGCCAATATAACAAAAAAGGAAAATGACTAATATTGGAAGGGATATAGGAAAACTGGGGCACTAATGCAATGTTGGTGGAGTTGTGGACTGATCCAACCATTCTAGAGAGCAATTAGAAACTATGGCCAAAGGGCTATAAAACTGGACCCTTTGATCCAGCAATACCACTAGTAGGTCTGTATCACAAGGAGATCCAAAAAAAGGGGAAAGGACCTATTTTTATGAAAATATAGTAGCTCTTTGTGTGATGGCAAAGAATTGGAAATTGAGGGGATGCCCATCATTTGGGGAGTTCATGGTATATGATTATAATGAAGTATTATTGTGCTATAAGAAATAACTAGCAGGATGATTTCAGAAAAACCTAGAAAGACTTACATGAACTGATGCAAACTGGAGCGAGCAGAACCAAGAGAACATTGTACACAGTAACAGCAATATTGTATGAAGATCAACTGAGAATGATTTAGCTATTCTCAGCAATACAGTGATTCAAAACAACTTCAAAGGACTCATGATGAAAAATTCTATCCACATCCAGAAAAAGAACTGATGGAGTTTGAATGCAGAATGAAGCATTTGTGTGTGTGTGTGTGTGTGTGTGTGTGTGTGTGTGTGTTCATTCCTTTTGGTCTGTGTTTTCTTTCATAACATGAGTAATATGGAAAGATGTTTTGCATGATTGCACATATATAGTGTGCATCAAATTGCTTACCATTTCAGGGAGGGGGGAGGGGAGGGGAGGAAGACATTTTGGAACTCAAAAAAAATTTTTTTAACAAATTTTAAAAATTGTCTTTACTTGTAATTGGGAAAATATTATTTAAACATTAAAAAAAACATTAATAGTTGTCTTGAGTTATGCAGAGGACTATACACTTCCATATTGAAATTCATCACATGGTGTAGTAAAAAGAGTAGAGACTGGGGTCCTGGGTAAGCTCCACCACTTTACCTGGGCTAGTTACTTCACCTCTCTTAGCCTCCTTTTTCTCCTTTGTAGAATTTGTATATTGAGAAATAGTTGGATTCAATTTCAAAGTCCCCTTCCAACTTTATCTCTTATGTTGTTGTTTTTTTCTTAATAGAATCTTTTTTTTTTTTTTTGTGAGGCAGTTGGGGTTAAGTGACTTGCTTAGGGTCACACAGCTAGTTAAGTGTTAAGTGTCTGAGGCCAGATTTGAACTCAGGTCCTCCTGACTCCAGGGACAGTGCTCTCTCCACTGCACCACCTAGCTGCCCCTCTTAATAGAATCTTAATTCTTAATTCTTCTTCTTCTTCTTCTTTTTTGCAGGGCAATGAGGGTTAAGTGACTTGCCCAGGGTCACACAGCTAGTGTCAAGTGTCTGAGGTTGGATTTGAACTCAGGTCCTTCTGAATCCAGGGCCGGTGCTTTATCCACTGAGCCACCTAGCTGCCCTTTAATTAATTCTTAATTCAAGGATAAGGCCTGTGTCTTTTTGTGACTTTTGTACCCTGTGAGCACACAGTAAAACACTCATAGTTTGACCTGTGTAGTCACTGATAAGGAGCCATGTGTCTGAGTATGCTTAACAAATAAAAACGTGGCATCATCTCCAGTCCTCTCATGATGTTGGTCATCCTTCCCTAATTGTATTCAAGCTTGTCAATGTCTTTTCTAAAATGTTTTTACACATCACAGTGAAGACTCTCTTTTCCTTTCTTTAGCTCCCATGCTTCCTTTCTTCTTTCCCCTTTCTCAAATTCATTTTCAGTGGTCCTCAAATAGGAGGTATCTCTTTGTCTTCTTTGCTTATATTCCTTTTTGGGGGGCAGGGCAGTGGGGGTTAAGTGACTTGCCCAGGGTCACACAGCTAGTAAGTGTCAAGTGTCTGAGGCCAGATTTGAACTCAGGTCCTTCTGAATCCAGGGCCAGTGCTTTATCCACTGCGCCACCTAGATGCCCCCCCCCCCCGCTTATATTTTTTACCTGGGTACCAGTAATTTCTGCCTTGCTTCATCCCTTTTTTAATATGTCCTTCTTCTGCACCCATTCCCCAGAAGGTTGACTTCAGTAGGAACCCTCTATCAGAACAAAGGGTCATTCCTCAACCTCAAATTCCTCTAATTCTCTCAGTAAAAATCAATCACTTCCTAATCCTGGGGCATTCTGGTTTCACCACACTCAATCATTCTCCCAGCAATCTGGCTCTTGAAGTAATTTTCAGTCTCTTCTTCCCTGACTAGAAATACTAACCTTGTGATATACTGTAACCACCACAGTTTACTCTTTTTGCTCATATTATAGAGAGGGTTACCTGCTTCAAAGGAATCTGTAACGTTGGATGCGTACAGCAGGAAAACGAAACCAAAAAAAAAAAAAAAACCAACAAAAAAAACCACCCCACAAAAAAACATGAGAGTGTTTTGTTATCTTTAGAGCTGACACATTCATATGCTCTAAAAATCTACATGTTTGACATTCTTCTGTCATTTGGATTGCTTTTCTTTACCTCTTTCTCTGGGCTATTATTTTCAATGCATTTCTGTTCTATTGTTCTGTTTCCTTTTTTTGCTTTTCTTAATCTGCCTGAAATTTTTGTAAGGCCATTATAGCCTTGACTGATAGTTCTTGATGAAGAAAGAAGAAATCACTTTACTTTGCTCCATAATGGGATAACTAGGGGAAAAAAATCAACTAGACTAATGGATTTTCTTTTAAATTTTATGTCATTCTTATTGATCTGCAGTATTCCCAATTAAGTCCCCTATAAATTACAAAATACTGTATAGTAGATACCAACAGAGGTAGAAATAAAAATAAACGAGTTGGATGTAGAGATAAAGCACAAAATATGGAACTACTGAAAGGATAAAGATAGAAACACTGTGTGCTGGCTAATGGACTGAAGACATACACCAACAATTCTATACTGGTTTCAGCTAGGGTAGAGGCACTTAGGTGATCTAAGTAAATATATACATACGTAGTACACATACACATGTAAATATACACATATATGTGCATATATCTTCTTTCTCTTATTTTAAAAATGGAACTATATCAAATATAATCATATAAATCACAGATAACAGAGCTATATATGACTTTGTTATTGTTTAGTCATTTTTCAGTTGTGTCTGGCTCTTTATAAAACCATTTTGGGTTTTCTTGCAAAGATATTGGAGTGGTTTGCCATTTCCTTTCTCTGGCTCATTTTACAGATGAGGAGATTGAGGCAAATAGGGTTGAGTGATTTGCCCAGGGTCATACAGCTTGTAGGTGTCTAAGGCCAGATTTGAACTTGGGTCTTCCTGACCCCAGACCCAGCACTTTATCCACTGAACCACCTAGCTGTCCCCCACATATCCGTCTTTAGCTTATAGATAATGACCAACATTTCAGGATCTTAAATTACCAAAAAAAATGAACCAAATGGTAATAAATTCAGTACATGAATGGTATGTACCAAGGTCAAAAGTAGCTGGAGCCAAAGGCATGTAAAAAAGGGGAGTCTAATTTAATCTTCATTAACCAGGCTAGTAAAATGTGGCCTCCTAGTTAGCCTGTGTTGACTAGTGTAGTTAGGATATCCCCAGTCTTTACTAATTAGACTTTAAGATTTTCTTAGCTTCTTTCTGGTCCAAAACGTGGTCATATGACCCCTAGACCTGTTGGCTCATGTCTTCAGAAATTTGGAGTTATAACATGGGGGGGGGGAATCAGGGAACCTTGGGAAGGAAGATTGGATCACAAGGAATGGAAAATAATGAGACAAGATAAATTGAGTAATATGGCATATATTTAATAGATTCCTTTCCACTGGTGGCAGTGGTAGGAGGAGGGGAGAAAGGTATTTACTTGCCTTTTTATTCTTTCATTTGAAACTAGTATCTCAAGGATAACACAGGAAAATTTTTAGTCCTTTCTTTTCTCCTAGTTTTTGTGGCCCTGCAGTCTCATAGTTTACTTTCTACACCTATTCCTATTTCTTCTCTGCCTCTTTTACTGGCTCTTCTTCTTCCTACTAAGGTTCTATCCTAGTCTGTTCTGTTAGATTTTCTTAATCATGAATCTGTGAACTTGTGGGTTTTAAAAAAATGTTTTGATCATTGTATTTCAATTTTGTAATCATCTGTATTTTATTTTATGCATTCAAAAATCTTATTCTGAAAAGTGATACATAAGTTTGATCCTACTGCTAAAGGTGTCCATGACAAAAAAGGGTTAAAAATCCTCTGCTCTCTGCTCTCTCCCTTGGTGATCTTTTCTACTCTTATAAGTATTTTGTAACTCTCACACTTTTCTCACATTCTTTTTTTTTTTTTTTAAGGTTTTTCCTCTCTTTCTTTCTTGTCAGGTTTTTTTTTTTTTCGGTAAGGCAATTGGGGTTAAGTGACTTGCCCAGGGTCACACAGCTAGTAAGTGTTAAGTGTCTGAGGCCGGATTTGAACTCAGGTACTCCTGAATCCAGGGCCGGTGCTTTATCCACTGCGCCACCTAGCCGCCCCTCTCACATTCTTTTACAAAATGTATGGTTGCCTTAAATTAGTATGCTTTAATAAACACTTAATGCCCAAAGACTGGTGCTAAAGCTTCTATAATCACTCAAAAGTGTTTGGTCTTACTATCTACACAGGAACAAAAAAAAGGATAAAGATTGCCTATTCTTATTATTGTGCTATAAGAAATGACTAGCAGGATGATTTCAGAAAAACCTGGAAAGACTCATATGAACTGATGTCTAGTGAGGTGAGCAAAACCAGGAGAACATTGTACACCGTGAGAGCATTATTCTTCTATGAGCAATTGTGAATGACTTGACTACTCTCAGCAATGCAATGATCTAGGACAATCCCAAAGGACTAATGATGAAGCATACTATCCACCTCCAAAGAAAGAACTAATATTGATTGAATACAGACTGAAGCATGCTATTTTATGCTTTCTCTTTTTTTTACTTGAGTCTTTTTATGTAAAATGATTAATAGAGTAATGGTTTACATAATTGCACATGTGTAACCTATACTGATTGCTTGCAACCTTGGGGAGGGAGGGAGGGAATGAGAGAGGGATAGAATTTGAAACTCAAAATTTTAAACAAACAAATAAATAAACAAGCAAACAAATGAATGAGTGAACAAATAAATAAATGAATGAATGATTAAATGAATGAATAAATAAATAGATAGATAAAATAAATAAATAAGTAAATAAAAGAATGCCTATTCTTTAGACTATGAGATGCAGCTGAAAGTGTAGTCCATTGGGCCATATATCTGAAGGTAGACACTGCATATAGACAATGAATTGTACTCACAATTGGGTAGGATTTGGAAAGGGAGCTAGACTGCCTTTGAGAAAATACACTGTGCTTTTACTGATAGTTTGTCCTGTAATCTAAGGCCCATCTTTTAGTTATATTTATATATGTGTGTATACATGTGTGTATATATATACATATATATACACACACATACACATACACACATACATATAATTATTCTAGTGAGACTGTATGGCTAAAAGTCATGGTTTTCAGTCATTTCTGACTCTTCATGAGCCCAAATGGGTTTTCCTTACCAAAAATAGTGGAGTAGTTTGCCATTTCCTTCTCCAGCTCATTTTATAACTGAGGAAACTGAGGCAAACAGGGTTAAGTGACTTGCCCAGAGTCACACAGCTAGTAAGTATCCGAGGTCAGATTTGAACTTGGGAAGATGAATCTTCCTGAATTCAGGCCTGGAACTCTATCAACTGTGCCAATACCTCAAGCCAGTGACTATGGCGTATTCAAGAATGATTAATGCCTCTGGTGTTTAAAAGGCTGGCTGGGGGGCAACTAGGTGGCACAGTAGATAGAGCACTGACCCTGGAGTCAGGAGTACCTGAGTTCAAATTCAGCCTCAGACACTTAACACTTACTAGCTGTGTGACCCTGGGCAAGTCACTTAACCCCAACTGCCTCACTTAAAAAAAAAAAAAAAAGGCTGGCTGAACCCTTTTCAGGGTTACTTTGCCACCTTCGATGTCTACCTGGCACTTAACTCTCACCCGGGGCTCCAAGAAGCTACTGTAGGTGCTGTGGCCACACCCCATTAACCTTCTCAGCAGATGGGCTAAACCAGGTTAAGGGTAACCTAGGGACCTCAAAGTTATCTATGAGTAAGGCAGCTGTCTGCCCCAAGCATGTGAAGCCTTCCCCTAGTGGAAGGGACAGAGGAGACTGACTTGTTCCAACAGCTATAAAGGCAGCTGAAGCAGGTGATGTGGAGTTCTTGGAGCTTGGTCAGACTTCGAAGACATCAAGGTCTTCCACTGCATCCTGGGTCATCACTGGTAATTTTTTACTTTTGTCTTACCACTGGACTTCTGGAAGAGAGAGTGAGGTTGATGCACAACTCTGCCTCACTTTTATCCAATTCATGTGTGTGTGAGTTAAGACATCACCCCATGATGTCATTGTTCCACTTTGAAATGAAGAACTAACACCACAAACTAAAAAGAATTCAAAATAAGGACCTCTTAAAGGACAACACAGAGGCACCTACTGTGTGTGTGTGTGTGTGTGTGTGTGTGTGTGTGTGTGTGTGTGTGTGTGAAGGGGGTGATTAAGGTACAAAATATCACTAGCAGAACACCAAGAACCTTAAAGGATATCATCAGATCAGCCCAGGATCAAAAATGTAGGTTAGCCAGTCATGAAGAAAGACTGCGGAATAACAGATGGAAATCCCATATGCTCTTCATTGTTAAGAAATCTAGGGGCAGCTAGGTGGCACAATGAATAGAGCACTGGCCCTGGAGTCAGGAGGACCTGAGTTCAAATTTGACCTCAGACACTTGACACTTACTAGCTGTGTGACCCTGGGCAAGTCACTTAACCCCAATTGCCTCACCAAAAAAAGAAAAAGAAATCTAGATAAAATCCACTAGTACATTTAAAGAATATTAAGGATTATGCAAAAATGTGGGCAAGAGCTGTACCACATGACATGGTATGCAAAGATTGTGATTTGTACCATTTGTGGAGTACTCATATCAATGAGATCATAAATATATCGAGATAACATTTATTAAGCACCTACTATGTGCCAAGAACTGTGCTGAACATTGAGAATACGAAAAGAGGCCCAAAACAGTCCCTGATTTCAAGGAACTTACAATCTAATACAGGAGATGTGTAAACAAATATGTTCAAAACAAACTAAAAGATAAATAGGAGATCATTAAGAGAGAAGGCACTGGAATTAAGGGAATTAGGGAAGGTTTCCTGCAGGGGGTGGGATTTTAGTTGGGACTTGAAGCCGAGGAGGGCAGTAGTTGAAGCAGAAAAGGGAGCGCACTCCAGGCCTATAGGGGACAGCCAGAGAAAATGCCGGGGAGCTGAGAGATGGAGTGTCTTGTCCATGCCACAGCCAAGAGGCCACTGTCATTGGATTGAAGAGTACATGTCAGGGAGGAAGGCATAAGAAGACTAGACAGGCAGGAGGAGGTTAGATTATAAAGGGCTTTGGATACCAAACAGGGCATTTTATATTTACTCCTAGAGGCAATCGGAGCCACTGGCGTTGATTGAGTGGCGGGTGACATGATTCAACCTGTGCTTTAGGAAAATCACTTTAGTATCTGAATCGAGGATGGACTGGAGTGGGGAAAGATGAGGCAGGCAGACTATGATCACTCAGCTGTCAAAGTGATCTTTCTGGAGCTGTCTGCCCATGTCACTCGTGACTCAGTAAACTCCAGAGGTTCCCTATCACCTTCAGGATCAGTATAATAACCTTGAGTTAGCATTCACAGCCCTTCATAGTCTGGCCACCTCCTACCTTTCCAATCTTCTCATTCACTACTCTCCCCACCAAAATTCTACAACCTAATGACACCGGGCTTCTTGATGTTACTCTAACTAGACGATCCATTTCCCGCCTCCAGGAATTTGTACCGGCTGTCCCCTATACCTCAATCCTCCTCATCTCTGCCTACTAGTTTCCCTGTATTTCAAGTCCTAGCTAAAACTCTACCTTCTACAGGATGCCTTCCCTCATCCCCCTTAATTCTAAGGCTTTCTCTCTGCTGATTATTTCCAATTTATCCTGTAAATGCCTTGTTTGTATATGGTTGTTTATATGTTTCCCCCATTAGACCATGTGAGCTCTTTGAAATCAGGGACTGTATTTTATCTTTCTTTGGATGCCCAGCACTTAGCACAGTGTCTGCCACATAATAGGTGTTGAGTAAATGTTTGTTGACTGAATATCATTAATTACCAATCACTTTGTATATATACAGGTGACATCAAGTAATTTGGTTCAAATTAAAAACACACTAAATGGTGTCTTCAACTCACTGATTCTTACTCTAATAGCAGCTAGCAAAATGTCATTTAGACTCAATAAGTATAAGGTTTAATATAAGACTAAAGGAAATAGATACAATATGCTTTAAATTTAAATATAGAAGTCAAATTGAACCAATGGATGAAGATAATACTTACAAATGCCTTGGTCTCTTCTAGGCAAGATGCATCAAATATAAAACCATTAAGGAGAAAACTGGCTATGTGTATTGTGTTTATTGATGGATTGATTATGAAAGTTGTTGGAATGCTGAAATCAGAGATCAGTGGAGAAAACACGTTTAAAACAATTAATGCCTATGAAACATCATGTTTAATGCATACTTCTGGAACTGTAATGTTATGTAATGTTAAAGTAAACTGGACAACTAACAGATTTGGAAAATATTCTAACAAAATTTGATACCATATTAACAAAACACAGCACTTCTCATTCTAAGGCAGCTATACAAAGATTAGCATTTTCCCATCAAAAGCCAATCATTGGGGGGGGGGGGGGAAGCTAGGTGGCACAGTGGATAAAGCACCAGCCCTGGATTCAGGAAGACCTGAGTTCAAATCCAGCCTCAGACACTTAGTTGCTGTGTGACCCTGGGAAAGTCACTTAACCATCATTGTCCCACAAAAAACCAAAAAATCAATCAATAAGCATTTATTAGGAACCTTCTATGTGCCAGGCACTGTGCTAGTGAACGGAGGAAGAGGATTGATAAGTATTCTCTAGAGCACGTGATAAAGAGGTTAAAAACTTGCAGAAATACTTTTAGAACAGATATTATTTCATCTGGCAAATAGACACTTACGTGCTATGGTGGAGAGAATACTGGGCTTGAAGTCAAGAATATTTGCATTCAAATCCTGCTTCAGACACATACTACCTGTATAACCCTGGGCAAGTCACTAAACCTCTGCCTGCCTCCGTTTCCCAATTGTAAAATGAGAATAACAATACCATCCATCTCACAGGGTTGTTGTGAGGATCAAATAGAGATAATATTTGTAAAGTGCTAGCACACTGCCTAGCACATAGTGGGCCCTCAATTAATGCTTGTTCCCTTCCCTCCAATAGTAATTCTTTTGTTCAGTTTTTTTCAGTCATATCTGACTCTTCCTGACCCCACTTTGGGGTTTTCTTGACAAAGATGCTGGAATTGTTTGCCATTTCCTTCTCTAGCTCATTCGACAGATGAGGAAATTATGGCAAATAGAGTTAAGTGACTTGTCCAGGGTCATATAACCAGTAAGTATTTGAGGTCACAAAAAACTCAGGAAGATGAGTCTTCCTGACTTTGGGCCTAGCACTCTATCCACTGCACCTATATTCCCCAATAGCAATATAGGCTAATAATAGATATATGCAACTAGATCCGTCATATGTAAATAAAAGTGGTTTATCTTTCATTGGAGCTTACAAAGTGGTAAAATACAAGAGTGGAATCAAAAAGCCTTCTATGGGTGATATCCACATGAACTTAGACAACAATATATCAATACAAAATCATCTACCAAATAATGTCTATCTTTCCTATATTTTTATAGAAACAGGGGTTTATAGTAATTATTTAAGATCAAATTTAAGTACTAGAAATTACAGGAGAGGTATCATTATAGAACTTGGACTTATTGATCAGTGAATATCATGAAGAAAAAAGGCAGAAACCTTAATAAATCACTGCAGGCAGCAAAAACTTAATGACTCTCAAATACTTAGCAGGACAGAACCTAAAATATGGAATCAAACATCAGAAGTTTGCTATCTCTCTTAAACTAACAGACAACAAATCCTACATATACAGACCTCAAAATATTCTTGAGTATTCAACAGATAAATTGTAGTGGAATTATAGTATCAACACAGATACAACAATTGGCCACAGTCACTATGACATAACAATCATCCATATTCAAGAACAACCACACAAAGTCAAACAGAGTGAAAAACTCTCAAAATACAGAGACCCAGTAAAAGACATAAAACCATTTGGAAATGAATATATTTCATCCCTGTTGTCCCTTTTGACAATAAAGTTATTGCGGAGAAGCTTTTAGTGAGGTAACATTAAATGCATATATGTCCCAATACTTTTAACCAGTTACAGAAAAATAATTATTTGGACCATCTGGGCAATAGTCTACAGAACATTAAATATTTTTAGAAAAAAAAAATGGATAGCAAATTTCCCAGGATCATTTCTATTTGAACCATGCTAAAAAAAAAAAAAGATCAGAATAATAATTGCAAAGAAAATAATTACCTTGATATAACAGCTCCCCAACAATTAGAGCTGAGCAAAAGCCAAATGGATTGTCTCTGAATATAGTGGGCCCCCCTTCACTAGAGGCCTTCATGAAAGACTTGACAACTTCTTGTGTATCTGTTGTGGATGGGAGTGTTGTTGGGAAATACTACTCAGAATAACTCAACTTTGGAGTATCTTCCAACTCTGAATTTCTCTGATTCTGTGAATTTGCCCTAGGTCACACAGTATATGGGAGCCAAGCTAGAACCCGGGTCTTCTGATTTCTGACTCACTGTTCTTTCTTCCTAAATAAACAAATTCTCCAACTCAGCAGATAAAGTGAAAAACTACATAGTCCCCGAATTTATAAGCTTTACTGGATTTTACTAGCAGCTAGAGGAGTGTTTTTCAAAGTGTGGTATGTGAACCTCTGAGGTTTCAAGGGGTATAAAAGGTCAAAAACTATTTTAATAACAATACTAAGATGTTTTAACTTCTAATATGGTGAATATTGATAGATATAATCCACATAAATAAAAGCTCTATAGGGGAGTTCTCAATATTTTTAAGAATGTAAAGGGGTCCTAAGACCAAAAATCTTGAAAACTGCTGAACTAGAGGATGATTTGAAAGAATTTTTAAAGAGGGTTCAGTTTTTATATAATCATATAACCAGTCACTATCTTAATGGAACAAAAAACTTGCTTGAAGTTTGTTTTAGATGTGTTATATATGACATATATACATGTAATATATTTATAAATATGTATATATGTGCATATATATACACACATGATAACACCTACTAGCTATATGACCCTAGCAAAATCACTTACCCCTTTTTGCCTCAGCACCTTCATCTGTAAAATGAGCTGGAGAAGAAAATGGCAAACCACTCCAGTATCTTTGCCAAGAAAATCCCAAAAGGGGTCATGAAAAAGTCACAAAAAATTAATGACTTAAAATGGACTGAACAGCAACAACATATACATATACATATATACATGCATATACATACAGGTATATATTTATGTATATATATGAACCCCTACATGTGTGTACATATATACTGTATCTCTTTATTTGCATATGTTGGGTGTGCATTATTTTATATATCTGTGACCTACCTCCAACTAGAGAGATGATAGATTTAAAATCCAATGAGACACATTTTTAGACATGGGTAATACGGACACTTCTTTTGTTGGACTACGCGTGTTTATTATGAGGGTTTTCTCTTTTTTACTGTTCATTTGGGGAGGGAAGTAGAGTGGGAGAAACAGATAATAAATGCTTGTAAAAACAAGTATCATAAAAAAACAACAACAATAAAATAGAGGAATCTAGAGTAAAATCAGGTAGGAATTATACATCTACTAAAATGAACAGTGATAGTAATGAGTAAATAGCCTTGAGGAGGAAAAAAATATTATTGGTACTTTAAAAAACATACAGCCTAACTTCTAATTGTCCTAAGAATTAAGTACCAGTTTCTGACTCTGTGGCTTAAAATCTGTTACCAGGGCATTCTGTATGACCTCATTTTCCTCAGCTTGTCTCTCACCGTGCTTGACCCCCTGGCAGAGATATCTACTCCATGTCCTTCTCAGGGGCTCTCCATATCTACCTCCAGCTTTTCTGCAAAGCAGTAACTTATTTATCCAACAAACATTTATTAAGCTTCTACTTATGAACAATCAACTTGGCTAAGTGCAAGGAGAGAGACAAAAATAACACATGTTCCCTGTCCTCAAGGAATATATGGTCTCTAACAGGGGTGGTTTGACATGGATACAGACAAATAAATTGTAAGTTGATATAATAGAACATAACATAGAGATATGCAAGTGGGACACAATGTATAAGGATGTTAGAAAAGGAAACAAACAAAAATCCGAGGAGCCACTTAGTATTAGACCACTTAAAGAACACAAAGACATTTCAAGGTAAGATTTCTTGAAGCAGTTACATTTTCAGAAATGAATCTTAAGGAACCTAGTTATTACATAGGCCTGGAAGCAGAAGTGCTAGGTTGAAAGCTTTCTCTAGGAAAGAAAACACAGCTTCTAAGAAACTTCAGGGTTTCTGATATATGAATACAATGTATTTCTATTACATGATGAATATGTTTGGTTCAGAGAAATATGGAAAGACTTTTAAGAACAGATAAAAGAGCAGCTAGGTGGCTCAGTGGAATAGAGCACTGGCCCTGGATTCAGGAGGACCTGAGTTCAAATCCGGCCCCAGACACTTGACACTTACTAGCTGTGTGACCCTGGGCAAGTCACTTAACCCTCATTGCCCCACAAAAACAAAATAAAAACAAAAAGAAACAAACAGATGGAGAGTGAAATGAGCAGAACCAAGAGGATGATTTATGCAATAACCATAGCAATAATATGAGTGGAAACAACATTGAAAGACCTCAAAATTCTGACCACCAGTGAACCAATTGTGACTTCAAAAGACTGATGAGGAAACATACCCAACTCTTGACAAGGGAGTGATGGACCAAGGGTATAGAATGATACATATATTCTCTAATATGGCCAATGGTTTGATTTGTTTTGCTTGAATATACATTTTTTTAAATAAGGGAAGGCTTCAACTTCATTAGAAAAGGAGAAAAGAAAGGTAAGGTATACAATAGTGATAGACATGAAAAAAGTATCAATTAAACATTTCAAAAATGGAAAGAAAACACAAAAAGAACCACAAAAGGGGATGTGGTTGGAGCAGTGTTTTTACTGCCTCATTAAAGTGCATCTATCTTTTGAAAATGACATAGTGGAAGTTCAGTTTCTTATGCAATTCTTTTTTTAAAAAAAATGTTCCTTGATGTTATTTCATGCATGGATGATTAAGTCAAATAAAATAGAAAAATAAAATATAGGGTTAAGAAATGGAAATATAGGATCAAAAATGGAAAAGACTTTTGACGATAACAAACAACATTAAGCAAAAGCCAATCTGCAACACATAAAGGATTACCAGCAACTGTGTTTTACATGTCATCTTCTATATTCCATGATTGCTGTTGTTGATGTTTTTAAATTCAAGTACATATGACTGAAAAGATCATTGGGTGATTAGCAGTCCTTTCGACACTGAATCTATGTTAAAATAGACCGTTGATGCTTCCTAAATAATATTGCTGTGCAACTAGGTAGTTCAGTGGATAGAGTGCTGGACTGGAGTCAAGAAGACTCATCTTCCTGAATTCAAATCTGGCCTTACATACTTACCTGAGTTATGTGACCCAGGACAAATCACTTAACCCCTCTTTGTCTGTTTCCTCATCTGTAAAATGAGCTGGAGAAGGAAATGGCAAATCACTCCAGTATCTGCCAAGAAAACCCCAAATAGGGTCATGAAGACTCAGACACAACTGAAAAAAAATTAACTAAGCAACAACAAATAATACTGCTTGCCAGAGGAAGACATGTTATTTCTCATGAATATGTGAATATTTCCCTTTAATTTATAGGTAAAGCTGCTGTTTGTAGAAACTATTGCTCCTTCTTTCCCTGAGGCAAAGAATTGCTTTTAAAAGTTCAAAGTGTGGGCAGCTAGGTGGCGCAGTGGATAAAGCACTGGCCTTGGATTCAGGAGGACCTGAGTTCAAATCCAGCCTCAGATACTTGACACTTACTAGCTGTGTGACCTTGGGCAAGTCACTTAACCCTCATGCCCCCCCCCCCAAAAAAAAGTTCAAAGTGCTACAGGGACTACATGATATTTAAGAGCCACCTCCATTTACAGTGGTTGAAAAGAAATATGGCCAATACTCAGCTGCTGTTGTCTCCTAGGTATGCATGGTTGAAATTGGGACACTCAGCTCCTCTTAAAGCTTCCTTCTAGCCTTTACTGTTTATGTCCCTTCCACTTTAGGCCACCATATTGTAGCTCCTTTAGCATCCTCTCCTTCATCCTCTGTAGAGGGAGTACCATAACTCTAATGATCATCCATGGCTTAAACATCATTGGTGACCCCATCTTGCTATTTATAATTAAGTCCTTTATCAATGTCACTTAAGTTCAAAATGGTTCAAGAGGCTAATGTAATATTTGCAGCAGATACAGGAGCCATGACTCAAGGGTTGAAGATCATTGCTTAGAGGAACTTAATTTTCTCTTACAGTTTGGTATCACAAGGACAAAATGTTAATATGTCAAGGACCTGTGACTGTTCCTGCATCAATTCAGATCACAACTGTCTCTAAGTTAGTCTTAGAGATTTACCTGAAGATCAGGGAAGGTAAGTGACTTACCCATGGTCATAGACCTACTAAATGTCAGAAGCAAGATTTAAATATAGTTCTCCAAGTTTTACAAAATGCTTTACCCACTTCATATCATTTGATCTTCAAACAGCCCCCATGAGGTAGATAATTTCTATTTTCTAACCTAAAGTCTATTTTATATGTGATGAAACTCAGGCTCAGAGAAGTTACTTGACATGATTGTATTAATAAATGACTAGACTATAATTTGAATCTAGTTCTTTTCTAACTAAAAAGCATGCATTTTTTTTCCTCTATACAATGCATTCTTTTTTTTTTTTGCCTATTTCTCAGAAGATATTCTGGCTTTTTCATTGTTATTTGCAATCAATATGCATGGAAAATAACAAGTTTACTGACTAGCCTTGAGATATCATTGGATAGTGTTCAACCTAGATGACAGCATAAATCTCTGTATGGTTGGATTTAATTTAAAAAAAAGATAAATGGAATAAAAGCAAACAAAAAAGGAATGAAAAGATAACTCAAAAGGATTTTCCCCCAAAGTATATTGGAAAATGTATTTCCCAAATGCACATTTAAGCATTTGTAAGGAGATATAGGATAATGAAGTGTCCCTTCAGAACTCTGTATGGTTCTCTGTATAAATCTCTGTATGGTTGATGAAAAACTTCATCAGTATTTACATTTCTCCTAGTGTAACCCAGTCTTCATAAAATCTACCACTAGTCTCTGGCACTGTGCTAGCCAAGGCCAACTCTATGCACATCCAGTTCCCTATGGGCTATAATTTTCCGAGTTTTGAAAGGCCCTGTTGTCCCATAAATATTTCTTTCACCAGTCTACCAACCTGAATCCCCACCATAATTGCCATTACTTTGTGCTAAAGCATTGGGTTTCCAGAAGGCCTATGTTAGAATGCAAATATTTTAAGCTGAGATGGATAACACATTAAACCATTGTGAGCACTCATTAATACATTATTGAAGATTCATTTAAAATCAAAGCATAAAATATGACAGGTATGTTTTGAAGAATTGTATAAGAGAAGGAAACCACATTGATAAATGGCCTACAACATTGGGCAATGTGTAGATGGTTTGCTTCACTGGGATATAGGAGGAAGAGAGGTGGAAATGAAGGCACAACTACAAAGAAACTCATATCCAACTGGAAATGTGAATAAAATGAACATACCCATATAAAATGGAAGAAGATAGAAAAATTAAGTAGAAGCAGAATCCAACAGTATATTGTTAATAAGAAACACACTTGGAGATGTCCATCAACTGGGGAATGACTGAACAAGTTGTTGTATTTGGTTCTGATGGAATACGGTTGTGCTATAAGAAAAGATGAGTAGAATCCTTCCAGAAAAACCTGGAAAGACTTATATGAACTGATGCAAAGTGAAATCAGCTGAATTAGGAGAATATTGTATATAGTAACATCAGTATTATATGATGACTAACTGTGAATGACTTAGTTATTCTCAGTAATAGAATGGTCCAAGACAATTCTGAAGGACTTGTGATGAAAAATGCTATCCATCTTTAAAGCGAGAACTGATGGAGTCTAAATGCAGGTCAAAGCATACTTCTTTACATTCTTTATTTTCCTTGGAGTTTTTTGCCTGTGTCTTCTTTCACAATATGACTAACATGGAAATATGTTCTGTATGACTGCATATGTATAACCCATATAAAATTGCTTACCTTCTCAATGAGGAGAGAAGGGAGGGATAGAATTTGGAACTCAAAAATTAAGTGTTAAAAATTATTATATATGTAATTGGGTAAAATTAAATATTAAATTAAAATAGAAAAGAAATGCACTTGAAAGATAAAGTTTCACACATGGAGTAAAAATACAATCCTGGAGAAAATCTATTGTACTTCAGTTAAACTCATAAAAATAAGAGTAATAATTGTTATCACAGATAAGGCAAGAAGAAAAGTAAATGCAATTTTCAAAATAGAAAACTATATTATGCTTAAAGCCATGACATAATAAGTCAATTTCAACCCTTAATAGATATGTACCAGATATCATAGCATTTAAACATTTATGGAAAAGTAAGTCACATTATGGAGAGAAATATACAGTAAAACTACAATAATGGGAAAGAATGTATTACAGTATCCCCTTTAAAATGAGAACAAATCAAACAAAAAGATAAACAAGAATGAAATTAAGTCCTGAATAGAATTTTAGAAAAGTTAGATATGATAGATCTCTGGTGATTGCTAAATAAGAACAGAAAGGAATGTGTGTATATATGTATTTATTTACACATATATATATGCATTCACATGTATGTATATGTGTGTGTGTCTGTGTGTGTGTAATGTGTGTATACACCTATATATTTCTCAGATGTACATGCAACCTTTATAGAAACTGAATATACATTAGGGCAGAGGTCTTAAATTTCTTTTGTATCATGGACCCCATGGGAAGCCTGGGGGAGTCTACATTCTCCTTTTCAGAATGATATTTTTAAATACATAAGAAAAATATATAGAATTACAAAGGAAACCAATCATGAGGAAAAAGTTGTCACATTTTTTAAAAAAGCACAACAAAACCAAGTTCATGTGCCACAGGTTAAGTACTCTTGTATTAGGAAATAAAAACATCACAAACAAATGCATAAAAGTAGAGATATTAAATACACCCTTTAATGACCAAAAAATGATAAAATGATAATCAACAAGGGACCTTTGGAGAAAGAATTAAAATTTAATTGGAGATTAAATAATTTAATTCTGAAGAATTGGTAGGTCAACATATAATGGAAATGACCAAAAAATCTTATCAAAGTATAATAATTAACATAATTAGATAATTATAATTAGATAAGATAATTAGACAACATACTAAAATCAATATATTTTTGAGGCTTTAATCAATAGCAGAGAGAAAGCACAAATCAAAGAATTAGAATGCAATTTTGAAAAAGAAACTAGAAAATTAATGAATAAAAAATCTCAAATAAGGATCAAATTAGAAATTCTAAAAATCACAGAAAAACATTGACAAAATTGAAATGAAAAACCCACCAGATTGGTAACTATAAGTAAGAGCTTTTTAAAAACTAATAAAATGAATAATCAATTAGCTAGTCTTGCTATTAAAAAGAAAAAATCCAAATTATTAGTAGCAAAGATGAAATAAAGTAAAAACTAGACTAAAGATAAAATAACAGAAATTTTCAGATAATATTCAGGGCAACTATATGCCAATAAAAGTGATAGATGAAATGGATCAATAGTTTTAAAAATATAGAATATTCAAACTGACAGAATGGAAATAATTTAAATAATCTAATTTCAGAAAAAAATTTAATAAGACATAAATGAATTCTCAGAAGAAAAAGCCTAGTACCATATGGATTTACAAATTAATTCTATCAGATCTGTTATTTATTATCAGATTCTATGTTTTTCAAAGAAAAATTTATTCTAATATTACACAAACTTTTAGCAAAAATTGGAAAGGATAGAATCCTTCTAAATTCCTTCTATGATAAAAACATAATCTTGATTTCTAAGCTAAGGAGAGACAAAGAAGAGAAAGAAAACTAGATCAAAATCTCTAATGTATATCAACACAAAAACATTAAATAAAATATTAGGCAAGAGACTACAACAATATATTTAAAAGGATTATATACTATTACCAGCTTGGATTCATATCATGAATTCAGGGGTGGTTCACTGTAATGAAAATTTTAAACATGACTGATGATATTCATAACAACAATCATAAAAATCATATGATTATTTCAATTTTGTTGTTCAGTTGTTTTAGTCTTGTCCAACTCTTCATGACTCCATTGTGGTTTTCTTGGCAAAGATACTGGAATGGTTTACATATCCTTCTCCAGCTCATTTTTGTTGAAATATTTTAACTGACTAGGCCTAATTTGGGGGGACTAATCTGACTGGAGGACTAATCTGTGGGGCTTTTGACTGGCTGGCTGACTGCTATTAATTTAATATGGGTCGTTTATAAAGTTCCACCACACTTGCTCCTCCCAAATTAATAAGCAAAAGAATAAGAAGCCTCTTAACTGGGGGCAGCTAGGTGGCGCAGTGGATAAAGCACTGGCCTTGGATTTAGGAGTACCTGAGTTCAAATCCGGCCTCAGACACTTAACACTGACTGGGCAAGTCACTTAACCCACCTTGCCCCGCAAAAAAAAAAAAAAAGCCTCTTAACTAAATAATCAAAGCAGAATTTATTTACAAAAATCAATGTAAATGATAAGGGTTAAGAAATACAAATTATACAACCTATCTACTTTTAATAAAGGCCTGTTGCTGCCTCTTGCCTTAGGCTTAGCTCCAGCTTTCTCCAACTTTCACTCTTTTTCTCCTTCACTCCAGCTCCCCTGCTTCACTTTCACTTTCACTTCTCAGCTCATTTCTTCTAACTCCTAGCCCCTTTCACTTTGTCTACCCCCTTACCGTCTAACTTTCATCTCTGTACTGCCTCACTGAGTTTCTCTCTGTGTTTCTCCCTCTGTTTCTCTCTCATTGACCTCTCCTTCTGTTCTCCTAGTCCTCTAGTATCCCTGCTCTGTCTGTCTTCCCTTACTGTCTTCTCCAACCTCCTGTATCGTAGCCCTTTCTTACTTTCTCCCTCCTGTACTGTCTCCTTTTGTTCTCTTAATCTTCCAGCCTCCCCTCTCACCGTCTTCTCCCCTGTATATATGTTCCTTCTCTCCCCACAAACCTTGGGCTCCCTGTACCCCTGCACACGCCAAGTTAATCTGCCGGTTATGCTAGTGCTGCGGCTGGGTGGGGGCTCGAATGTCCTGTGCATACCACATCCAGGGCTTCAGGGGCCCATGACCCCTGCTGCATGCCTGGGACCTCTGCACGGGCTACGCCAGAGCCCAGCCTGGACAAGCCTGGGACCTCTGGGATAGATCCCCCCAGGGCAGAGGGAACTGGGGCTTTTTTCCCCAGCCATCTGACCTGGTGTCCTATAAAGCTAATGGGGCTTTTTGGCTCAGCTGAAGAGGAGGGAGAGGGGCACCAGCCCCTCTTATACAGAAAAACCCCTGAGGGCCTAAGGCTTTTTAATCTCAGCCCAAAGGCAGGGTCCCCAAATCAAAATAAATTTCCACATTTTATCTAGAAATTGAAACAAAGAAGGTTAAGTGATTTGCCCAGGGTCACACAGATAGTAAGTATCTGAAGCTAGATTTGAACTCAGGCAGATGAGTCTTCCTGACTTCAGGCCTACCATTCTATCTACTGAGCCATATACTTGCTGATTATTTCAATAGATACTGAAAAAGGTTTTGACAAAATCAAAAATCAATCCCTTTTTTTTTTTACTAAAAAACATTTAAAATATGGAAATAAATGTACTTTTCTTTGATGTGATAAATAGTAGCTATCTAAAACAGAGTGAGTCTTTAATGTAATAGAGAAAAACTAGAAGCCCTCCTAATAATATCAAAACTAAATCAAGGATATCCATCATCCCCATTACTATTAAATAATGTATTAGATATACTAACTATAGAAATAAGATCAAAACAAAAAAATATGGAAGAAGCCTTCAAAGTTGAAACAAAACTATTAAAATTTATAGAAGATATGATAGTCTAGAGGACCTTCAATAGTAAAATTTAAAAAAATAATTGAAACAACAACTTCAGGAAAGCTGCAGAATATAAATTTCTTTATAAAAGAACTTAACCATAAGAGCTAGAGGGAGAAACTCCACTAAAAATAACTACAAGATATATAAAATATGTGGGACTTTTTCCTATCAAGAATCACACAAGAACTATATGAATACAACTATAAAGCATTCTACAGAAATATAGACACAAATAATCATGAGAAAGCCATACCAACATAATAAAAAGGACAAGTCTACTTAAATTAATTTCCTTATTCAGTGTTATACCAGTCAATCTAACAAATGATCACTTTATAGTGCTAGAAAAATAATAAAAAAAATTCATCTTGAGGAACAGATCAATAATCTCCAGAAGAATGGAAAAACTGGAAAGGAAACTTAGCAGTACATGATATCAAGCTATACTACGAGCCAGTGATCATCAAAACCATTTGCTATTGGATGAGAAAGGTCAAATGAGTTGAAATCTGTAAGGCATTTAGCAAATCAACACAGGAGAATAGTGTTCAGTAAACCCAAAGACTCCTATTATTAAGATTAGGATTTTTTAAATTGTTATAAAAACATTATGACAGAAATTAGGTTTAGAGCAACATTTTATATTATATGTCATCATTAGTTCCAAATAGCTACATATTTGTATATAAAATGTCACTTCAGAAAAAACGTTAACAGTCCAAGGAAAGATCTTTTGCATGTAAGGGGGAAATAATTCATTATTCATGACCAGACAAAGAATATCAAAAAGATCAAAGAAAATAAAAAGGATAATTTTGTTTAAATGAAATTTATAAATTTTCACATTAAAAAAAACAATTAAGCTAAAATTAGATAGGAAACAGTCAACTGGGAAAAATCTTTGTAGTAAATTTCTCTGGTAAAGGTTTTCTTTGTAAGATATATTAGGAAATTATTCACATCTATAAGAGTAGGAACCATTCCATGATCAATAAATGCTCAAAATATATAAATAAAAAATTCTCAAAGAAGAAATTTAAGTTATCAATTACCATATGAAAAAAATGCTCCAAACCACTAATAATTAGATAAGTGTACATTAAAGCAATTCTGAGGTTCTACCTCATATCCATCAGATTGGTAAAGCTAATGAAACAGAAAAATGACAAATGATGTAGAGGCTGCAAGAAAAGAAACACTAATGCATTATTGGTTGAGCTGCAAATTGGTACTGCCTCTCTGGAAAGCAATTTGGAAGTATGCCCCCAAAATGACTAAATAGTAAATACTCCTTGATATAGCAATACTGCTACTTAGCCTATACCCTAAAGGGATCAAAGAAAGAGGAAGACAATACATGCACAAAAATATTAATAGCAGCTCTTTCAGTGATGACAAAGAAGTGAAAAGTAAAGGAGTGCCCATCAGTTGGGAAATGGCTAAACAAATTAAGATACACATATGTAGTAGAATATTTTTGTGTTGCAACAAAAGTTGAAAGGGATAGCTTCAGAGACCCCTAGGAAGAATTGTATGAACTGACGTAGATTGAAGTGAGCAGAATCTGAAGAAAAATTTATACAATAACATTGTAAAAATGAACAATTTTATAAGACATAAGAACTCGGATTAATGCAATGACCACGGGTTGTTAATGAAGCATGCTACACAAGTCCTGATAAACAGACGATGGACTCAAGGATTACTCCTTCTCTTTAGTCTCCTTTGTTGAATCTACATCAAGCTCACTGACTGGGTATCCTCTAAGTCTCTTTCATGGGGCCTCTTCTCTTCCCCCTCTATACTGTTTCACTTGGTGATCTCATAAACTCCCATGGATTCAATGATCTCTAAAACATTGATTCCCAGATCTACTTATCTAGCCCTAACCGCTTTACTGAATTCTAGTCCTACATTTCCAACTGCCTCTCAAAGTGAATATCTACTCTGAGAGCCACAACTTAAAATCAATGTATCAATAACTGAAAATATCTTTTCCCTCAAGTTTTCCCTTATTCCTAACTTTCTGATTACTGTCAAGGGCATCAACGTCCTTCCAGTAACCCAGACTCACAATCTAGGTGTCATTCTCAACTACTCACTCTAATCTTCCCTTCCACTGCCCCCCCATTTCGATTCTGATGTTCCCAAGTCCAGTCAATTTTACCTTTGAAATGTCTCTCACATATGCTCCCTTCTCTCCTTTGACACTACTGCCACTACACCTCTGATATAAGCCCTCACTTCCTCATTATTGAATTATTGAAATAATCTAATGCTGGTCGGTCTCCCTGCCTCAAGCCTCTACCCACTCCAGGTCATCCTTTAATCAGGTGTCAAATTAATCATCCTAAAGCACAGGTCTGCCCATGTCACTTCCCTATTCAATCAAATCCAGTGGCTCCCTTTCCCCTCTAAGATCAAAGATAAAATTTTCTGTTTGGCATTCAAAGCCTTTCATAACCTAGCCACCTGTTACATTTCCAATATTCTCATCCCTTACTGTCTCTCCAAATACTCTACAATCCAGTGACCCTGGCCTCCTTACTATGTCTTGAACAAGATCCTCAATTTCCTGACTCCAGGAAGCCTTAATGCTTAGAATGCTCTTCCTCCTCATCCCCACCTCCTGGTTTCCCTACTAAAGCCCTAGCTGAAATCTCATCTTCAACAAGAAACCTTTCTTAGAAAAACAAAAGGAAGAAGTAAAGCTTGAAGGAAACATTGACAAGTAGGAAAGTTTTTAAAGTTCTATCATAAATTTATTATATAATTGAAAAGCAAGCTGTAGTAAATCATCATAGTTTCCTCTATAATCCTTTTTCTGTTCTATTTTATATATGGAAATGTTTGTTTTATTTGGTGAATGTTGAGTTCACAATCAAAAGAAATGTTTTTTTAAAAAATCCTTATACAAAGTAGTATAATCTCCTTCATTTGCAGGGAAATTAGAATATAATTCCTCAGCATGGTGAGGAAGGAGATGGGGAGACACCATCACCTCAGAACTTAGCAATAAATATTTAAAGTCATCTCTTTCCCCAGGAAGTCCTTCTTCAGCTCTGAAATCATCATGCTCCAACTATGACTCCATTTTTAGGCACCCTCTCCTATTACCACATTCGAGGTATAACTCTTGAGACTTGTGTCCAATCTCATTTGTTTCACTCTTCCCACATCCACTCACTGTGTATCCATACTGAGACATACTGCTCCCAAAATGATGGTGTCATTTTTATACCAACTTACCTTTAAACTGCTCGTCACCATCCAGAGTCTTTATGTGATGTCACCATGCTTTGGACTCATGAACAGCCTTCTGGGAAATGTAATGTATAGAATTTCTCCCAATGAGGCACATTCTCTTGTTTTTGTAGGACAACGAGAATTTATTAAGCACTTAGTGTGTTCCAAGCACTGTGCTCTGTAAGCACTGTAAAAATATTATCTCATTTGAGCCCAACAATAACCTTGGGATATACCTAGTTTTAAAACTATAAATCGAGTGGTTGAAGAAGGTGGGGATATGAAAATAGCTTAAAGGACATTTCCTGAAAAGGGATAAAAAAAATAATATAATGGACATTTATAAATGGGTTACACCCATTCTGTAGTTGAGGAAACTGAGGTAGTCAGAGGTTATATGATTAATATGAGGTCACAGAGCTAGTAAGTATCTTCTGAAGTCAGATTTGAACTCATCTTCCTGCCTCCAGGTCCAGTGCACTAACCACTGTACCACCAAAGCTGCCTCTGTGTTAAGGTCAGCCATGCAAGATAATTTTGTGACTAAAGAGAACCCATTCATATAGTGCACACAAAGTATATTAGAAAATTACTTTCATCTGGATCATTCAGGGAAAAAAGCCCTTCTGGTATAGTCTTCCAAGTGCCATTCAACTTTTGTTCTTAAAGTTAAGCTTATTCTTGGCTTAAAGAAGAGAATGAGGGTGTAGATAGCCAAAGCAGGGATCCCTTTATGTCAGACACCAGCCTGAAAACGATACAGTGTCAATGGTATGCCTACCACTTGGACTCCTTAGACTATACCTGGTGTTAGTTGACCTTGAATAATGCTATCCATACAAGATAATCAGCCTATGCATACAGCTGCAGAGTAATCAGACTCTCTCCACTGTTACTGCACACTGCCTCTACAATACCTTATACACTACTAAGATATATCCAATTAGATGTAAAAAAAAGATTAGACATCAGCAAGTCCTTCTTTAGCCACTCTATCTTGCCACAGAAAATAGACAATAACTTTTCAATTCATGACTTTTACAAAAATTAGTTCAACAAAATCTGGAAGAAAAAATCCAGTTAAATATATGCTTATCAGCAATTCAGACTGCACCACAGAGGTAAGAAAGATAAGTAATAAGGAAGGAAAAAAAAACATTTGGTATGCACCAAATCAGGTCCTGTGCTAAGTATTTGATGAATATTATCTCATTTGATTCTCATGACTACCCTGGGAAGTAGGTGATATTATCAACCCCATTTTTCAGTTGAGGAAACTGAGGCAGAACTTAAGTGAATTGTCTAGGATCACACAGCTAAGAGGTGCCTGATAATGCTTTTGAATTCCTGGTAGTGGGCATGAAATTTTTTTTAATGTTGGTAACCTGAAACCATATTTTATTTAATACATTTAACATCATAATTTATAAATATATCTCCTATAAATACATACCAAATATATGTTACTTTTTTTGTTTTGTTTTGTTTTGCCAGGGTAATGAAGGTTAAGTGACTTGCCCAGGGTCACACAGCTAGTAAGTGTCAAATGTCTGAGGCTGGATTTGAACTCAGGTCCTCCTGAATCCAGGGCCAGTGCTTTATCCACTGCACCACCTAGCTGCCCCCAATATATGCTACTTTTGACAATATATATTATAAATACATACCAAATATATGCCCCTTTAAAATATATAAAATATATGTATTATATATATATAATTAATTTTTTTTTTTTGCGGGGCAATGGAGGTTAAGTGACTTGCCCAGGATCACACAGCTAGTATGTGTCAAGTGTCTGAGGCCGGATTTGAACTCAGGTACTCCTGAATCCAGGGCCGGTGCTTTATCCACTGCACCACCTAGCCACCCCCATATATATATAATTTGATGAACTTATTTTGGCTGTCTCATAATTGACATACTAGGTGTCATTTGAGATAAGTGTTTTAAAACTGGTGTAATTCAAGACAAGAGTAACTTTTGTATATTACCTTATTCCTATTAAAAATCAGATTCTTAAAACTATTTGATAAACTTCAAAACTGAACCTGATGATAACCCATTTAGAAATGCACATGCGTAAATTAGGAGAGAAAGGAATAGTGTACCTATCAGATCTTTGGAAAGGAGAACAGTTTTTGACCAAACATGAGATAGAGTATATTATAAAATGCAAAGTGGATGATTTTGATTATATTAAATTAAAAAATTTTTGTACAAACAGAAGCAATGCATCCAAAATTGGAAGGGAGGCAGAAAGCTGGGAAACAATTTTTGAGGCCAGTGCTTCTGATAAAGGCCTCATCTCTAAAATATATAGGGAATTAAATCAAATTTATAAGAATCCAAGTCATTCCCCAATTGAGAAATGGTCAAAGGATATGAACAGGCAGTTTTCTGATGAAGAAACCAAAGCTATCTATTCCCATATGAAAAAGTGCTCTAAATCTCTAATGATTAGAGAGATGCAAATTAAAACAACTCTGAGGTACCACCTGACACCTATCAGATGGGCTAAAATGACAAAAAAGGAAGATAATAAATGTTGGAGAGGCTGTGGGAAAATTGGAACACTAATGCATTGTTGGTGGAGCTGTGAGCTGATCCAACCATTCTGGAGAGCAATTTGGAATTATGCCCAAAGGGCGATAAAGCTGTGCATACCCTTTGACCCAGCAATCCCACTTTTAGGTCTTTTGCCCAAAGAAATCATGGAAGGGGGAAAGGGACCCACATGTACAAAAATATTTATAGCTGCTCTTTACGTGGTAGCAAGGAATTGGAAGTTGAGGGGGTGCCCATCAATTGGGGAATGGCTGGACAAGTTGTGGTATATGAATACAATGGAATACTATTGTGCTGTAAGAAATGATGAGCAGGAAGAGTTCAGAGAAACCTGGAGGGTCTTACGTGAGCTGATGATGAGTGAGATGAGCAGAACCAGAAGAACATTGTACACAGTATCATCAACACTGAGTGTTGACCTACTGTGATGGACTATATTCTTCTCACCAATGCAATGGTACAGAAGAGTTCCAGCGAACTCATGATAGAAGAGGATCTCCAAATCCAAGAAAAAAAAAAAGAAAGAAAGAACTGTGGAGTATAGATGCTGATTGAACCATATTATTTCTTTTGTTTTGGGTGCTGTTGTTTTTTTTTTCTATTTTGAGGTTTTGCATCACTGCTCTGATTCTTTTTCTTGTAACAGGATTAATGCAGAAATAGGATTAATGTTATTATGTGTATATATATGTGTGTGTATATATATATATCTATATGTATATGTATAGAGATATATAGATATAACCTATATCAGATTACCTGCTGTCTAGGGGAGGGGGGAGGGAGGGGAGGGAGGGAGAAAAATCTGAAATTGTAAAACATGTATAAACAAAAGTTGAGAACTATCTTTACATGTAACGGAAAAAATAAAATATCTCATAAAAAAAAAAAAGAAATGCACATGCCAGGGCAGCTAGGTGGTGCAGTGGATTAAAGCACTGGCCCTGGATTCAGAAGGACCTGAGTTCAAATCTGGCCTCAGACACTTGACACTTACTAGCTGTGTGATCCTGGGCAAGTCACTTAACCCTAACTGCCCCTCAAAAGAGAGAGGGAGAGAGAGAGAGAGAGAGAGAGAGAGAGAGAGAGAGAGAGAGAGAGAGAGAGAGAGAGAGAGAGAGATTACCTTCCATCTATAATCTATATATCTTGAATGTCCATAACTGTTCAATGTGGGGCAGTTAGGTGGCACAGTGGATAGAGCACTGGCCCTGGAGTCAGGGGGACCTGAGTTTAAATCTGGCCTCAGACACTTGACACTTACTAGCACTTAACCCCAATTGCCTCACCCAAATAAATAAATGAATGAATGAATGAATAGATTAATAATGATAATAATAATAAATATTATTGAATGCTATTTCTTTGGGGCAGCTAGGGGGCGCAGTGGATAAAGCACCAGCCCTGAAGACAGGAGGACCTGAGTTAAAATCCAGCCTCAGACACTTGACACTTACTAGCTGCATGACCCTGGGCAAGGCACTTAACCCTTATTGCCCCACAAAAAAAGAAAGAGAGAGACAGAGAGAAAAAGAGAGAGGGGGGGGAGAGAGAGAGGGAGGGAGGGAGAGGAAGGAAGGAAGGAAGGAAGGAAGGAAGGAAGGAAGGAAGGAAGGAAGGAAGGAAGGAAGGAAGGAAGGAAGGAAGGAAGGAAGGAAGGAAGGAAGGAAGGAAGGAAGGAAGAAAGAAAGAAAGAAAGAAAGAAAGAAAGAAAGAAAGAAAGAAAGAAAGAAAGAAAGAAATGCACATGCCAATCTTTTTAAAAATTCCTTCCCAGAAAATGTTCTTTAAGCCATTTTCGCATCTCTACCTTCCACAACTATTCAATTTGTAGATTTAAAAATAGGTGCTACTTCCTTCTAGCAGGTTTTAAAAGCTTTGGTTATTTTTATCATCATCTAACACTAAATATTTGTTGAGTGCAGGGTACCTGGTCCACTACTAAGTGCTAGGAAAATTTCAAAGTCTGGTCAGAAATAGTTCATAGCCTCAGAAGAAGGCTGTGTCCTGGGGAAATGATTAATTTCAACATCTTTCTCTTTTCCGGTAGATTTGAAAGGTTATTGTGAACAACTCACCAGTTTCATTTTGAAAATTAACAGCCTACCAGGTATTCTGTAAATCTTGTTATCAGGATTGTCAAATATTTGATCCCATCAATTGTTCTGAACATTTTTGACATGTGTAGAGATGGCCATTTGTGATCTTTGGGAAAGGTGTTTCTGACACTGAATTTTTCTTAACATTGAAATGTGACTGTATTATGAATTCTCTCTGAAATTTGGATTTTCTCATGTGTGATCTTATCAATGAGTTATTCATCCACACAAAATTGCTCAGAAAACTAAAGTTTAATTTTGTGGTTAATAACACAATAAAAGCAGGCTAACTTTATCATAAAAATGGTATTGTTTGGGGACCGAAGTTCATCATATGGGAAGGGTTTGTAATAAAAAAAAGATGTTGTCAAGTCTTATTTTTCATTTCATTACTCTTTGTTGTCTCTAATAGCACCTTAGAAATGATATGAAACTGACAGTTGAGGGGAAGTTGTATTGTCTTGTGGGAGATGAAGCTTCTGGTTTCTATCACTTCTGAGTGCTTCAGTTTTCTGTATGGAAAATGGAAAACTACCTGTCCACCTCCTGGGGCGTTACAAGAGAAAAGTAGCTTCCAAACTAGAAAAAAAAAGCATACGGTAATAGCTCTGTTAACAAAGGGGATGCATTCCAGTGAAATACTTTTTCCTGTCAGACACTCCATTACAAGGGGTAGAAATAACATAGTTGTCATTGGGCTATGTATCAGGTCACTGAAAAGAGGGGTTATGGTACAAAAACAGTACTAAATACTGATAATATCACCATATGACACTTGACATGGTCTCTTAAATATCTAGATCATTTGAATGATGTCTAGGACATTGGCCATGAAACAAATTGAAGGAATATATTATTTATCTTTCATTAACAGTTGCATATATTGTGATGAGAGATGTTTATATTACATTTATTGGCAACTTTTTCTGATGAAACCCAATACCTTCCAGCTCTAAAATTTTGTGAACATACACAATACACATATATACATACTTATACATATACACGTGCAAGCATACATACATATATACACTATATACCTACTTATACATACACACACATATATTATATATATATATAAACACAGAAGCTAGAAAACATAGAATATACTATGTCAATCTTTAGGACCAAGGCTTGGATTAAGGCTAGGAAACTGAAAGAAGGGAGTCACTCGTGAGGGGGAGTAAGGTCTGTACAGGGAAGTATATGAGGATACTCTGCAAAATTTGTCTATGTTTTTCAGACTTATTTACAACTATGAGCATTTTGAATCTTTCCCTCCCAACCCCATTGATGCATATTACAGTTGTTTGGGTATATGTGTATATACATATGTGTGTGTATACACATATATGTGTGGATGGATAGATAGATCTATATGTCATGGGGTGCAGAGCACCCCAGAAGTTCTCTGGGGCACACCAAGGAATCTTTTCCTTGAGAAACTAAACCAGAGGACAGATAATGCCTAGAGAGATAAGCTGAACCAAATTGGACTGAGGTAGCTTGGGATTCCTACCCTTCATTCTGGTCTCCCTTACCCTGGGGAGATAAATTTGGGTGTAGCTTTGGCCTTTGTGTTCTGAAGAGGGATCTGTAGCCACCCCTCACCCAATTCCTTTAGTCACTACCAGTGGGGGATGGTCCTCCACTCCTCACCCAATTCCCCCAGCTACCACCAGTGGGGGATGGTCCTCTCTCACTAAAGGAACTTTTCACGGGCAGATGGGCCACCCCCATCAGTCCCCTATAAAAGTACCTTCCAGTCTCCTGTTTGAGGAGATTTGGTACCTCTGAGCCATGTGCTTTGTGCCAAATCTCCCCATGAAAAGTCCAAGGATTTCTTTCATGGTTTCCCTCCCCCCACCCTTCCCTTCCCTTGCTCCTAAATAAACTATCACCTTATTCTAACTAAGTTTTGTGTGCAAGAGGGTGTAATTCTTTAAAGAGGAATTCCCAAGAACCCCAACTCCTACCCCAACCCGTACCCCATTTCCCACCATATCATCTACACATACACAACACACACCTCTAAAATTGTGAACTTCCTGAGGTCAGGAAATATTTCATTTCTCATCTTTATATCTTCAACAAATAGTGCTGTCTTGCATATAACAAGAACTTAATAAATGTTTATTGAGTTAAAAGGAATTGATCCATGAAACATAGTAATGCTTACTTCCAAATTCAATTCAATAAGCATTTTTAAGCAACTAATATTTCCAAGTCACTCTGTTGGATGATGGGAACACAAAGATACAAATGCAAATGTCTTTGTCCTCAGAGAATTTACATTCCACCAGAATAGAACTACCAGAAAGATTTGTTAATTGCTCTGTCACCGTGTATTGAGAGATGTTTAGATATATCAGTTGTACACACTGATGCATAAGGCAGTTCACAGGCTCAGTAACCTCTTCTCTGATCCTTTTAAAGACACTATGGTATCTCAAATCTTTTATTTGTCCTAGTACAGATGGCAGCATTGGCATGTTCAAGCCTGTCATCATGTTTCCTTTATTTCCTCGATGTGCTATTTATTGGAAACAAGGCATCAAACGTGGACAGTGCCTCCAAGGATGAACCTTATCCTGGAGTCCCTGAAACACTACACTTAAGCTTGATTGAAATATTATACCACGGGAGGCAACCCAGTGCCTTTCTATCAAATCAATGTTAAAAAATGGGCTTAGGTTTTTATAAAGTGTCACACCAAGCATTACAAAGACTTAGCAAGCACCTCTATGGAACACAGTTTCTGGGCTGCAGATCTTGAAGGCTCAGTCATAAAATAGAGCACAGCTATTTTTTAAAAAGCAATTAAATGCAGCTTTTTTAGACCTTCAGTTTAATCAGGATTTCTTTCTTTTGTCAATTGTTCTCTGACAAGCGAATTAATTTCCAAGTATATTATGCTGAATGAAATTCCAAAAGTCCCATGAATACCCTTCTAGCCTCATGACAACAAGGAGAACAGTGTAGTCTTCCAGATAGAGAGTCCACTTGGGAGGAAGAACGTCATAAGCTCGTTGCTGATTCTTAAAGCCAGCGGCAAAGTCTTATGAAAAAGATGACACATGAGGCCATGGACCAAGAATTCAAGTATATGAAGTCCTGGTTCACTTCTTTCTTTTAAGGGCAGCTGCAGGCAACCCAAATCCTTTGAATATTCAAATGGCTGATTTATTGACCGTGGGGAGTATCTCTATTCTGCCCTCTGGCCTTTTCTATTTGGAAGCTTCTTCCATGAAAAAGGGGAAGTAGGAACTGACAGAAGCACCTTTCATGAAGCAGGCTTGGGGATGGGGTTAAGGGGACATAGCCCAATTTGTTCAATTCCTAAGAAGGATATTTAATAAAAGGGAACAAAAAATCTACAGTGATTAGAAATGCATTTCTTATATTCAGAATAAAATCTGTGCAGCAACTTTTGTTATTGTTCAGTCATTTCACTTGTGTCTGGCTCTTTGTAACCTCACTTGGGGGGTCTTCTTAGCAAAGAGACTGGAGTGGTTTTCCATCTCCTTCTTCAGCTTATTTTGTAGATGAGGAAACTGAGGCAAACAGGATTAAGTGACTTGCCCAGAGTCACACAGCTAGTAAGTTTCTGAGGCTGAATTTGAACTCAGGTCTTCCTGACTCTGGGCCCTGGGGCTCTATACAGTGTACCATCTAACTGCCCTTTCCTAGCAGCACCTTTTAACAATATAGTAATTTTTCTTCTGTGTTAAAAAGCTAAAGGGTAGGGGTTGGACAAAGTGACTTCTAGGGGCTTTTGCAACTCTTAGATTCCGTGCTTCAGAATTCTGCATAGGACTTGAAAGTCTGATTGTAATATGATCAAAAGCAGAAGTTATTTCCTGGAGGGCAGAAGGGACAGATTGCTATCCTCTAACAGAAAGTTGATGCATTGGAATAAAAACTTTCAAAATGGACACATTAGGGCATAATTATTCAATTTAGAAAATCATCTTCCCTTCATGTGCTAAAAATAAAAGCTTACTTTAAAAAATTCAATTCATGTGGAATTTTTCTAGTGTAGAAGACAAAGTATAAAAACAATAACAATAGAAAAAAGCCCTGATCCAACACTAGTCTTACAGCCAGCCTGGGGCCAACAGCTGAATTGGCCAGTAATTACAACTGACAAAGTCTTATGGTACAGGCTATAAGGATGCTCAGACAATGTGGCTCAGGAAGCAAGATGTTAATATCTTATCTCTAGTTCTAGTCCACTCTCTAGACTACAGGCAGCTAGTGAGAGGGTCCTCTGGACTATATTAGGGGTTAGACATAATAACTGGGTTGTTGAAAAAGTTCAAATTATACCAAGTAAAGAAGAGCTAATGGCACGGGATGTGTTAGAGATCCAGACGAACAGGTCAATAATATGGTAGCAATAAAATCCAGAAGGGAAACTACAAACTGGGTCCAAGTTCATGTAAGTCACTGGGTTTCCAAAGAAGTTTTGACCAAAAGGTCTGTATACTATTTAACTCAGGGAATACAGTGTGTCTGCAGGTATCCTTTTGAACCCTGGAATATAGTGCTAACCCTCTCCTCCTTGTTGTCCTGAGAGGACTTCAATTGTGGACAGCTCCTGGCTGCCATTAGAATTTCTTACATGGGCAAATTTCATGATATATGTTTGTTGTTGTTTAGTCATTTTTCAGTAGTGTCCTACTCTTTGTAACCCCTTTTGGGGTTTTCTTGGCAAAGATACTGGAGTGGTTTGCCATTTCCTTTTCCAACTCATTTTACAGATGAGGAAACTGAGGCAAACAGGGTTAAACTACTTCCCCAGAGTCACTTAGTTAATATATGAGGTTGGGGGCAGCTAGGTGGCACAGTGGACAGAGCACCAGCCCTGGATTTAGGAGGACCTGAGTTCAAATCCAGCCTCAGACCCTTGACATTTACTAGCTGTGTGACCCTGGGCGAGTCACTTAACCCCAATCGCCTCACCCAAAAAATAAATAAATAAATAAATCTGAGGTTAGATTTAAATTCAGGTCTTCCTTATTCCAGGCCTAGCATTCTACCACTGAGCCACATAGTTGCCATTAGTATCAAACATAGTATAAAAAGATTTGTGTATTAAAGAATATTATTTTTTCTTTCTAGCTTCTAATATGCTAGGGCTTAAGAAACACATAAAGTTAATATTTGAGAAAACAATATGGCTGACTGGAAAATTCACTAGATGTGGACTTGGAGAGCCTAGACTACTAATTATCACCTGTATGACTTTGGGATAGACATTCAACTCTTCTGGGTCTCAGTTTCTCCATCTGCAAAATGATGAGGTAGACCCAAGTGACCTCTAAAGACCTTCTCAGGGCTAATTCTCTGTTCCTATAATCCTCGTGAGATTATTTCTTAATTTCTTGGGCAAAACTATTCAAGGGACTGTTACCAGGGAAGCCAAGAATGCCTGCATCTTTCACAAGAACTAATATCAAGATCACACTGCAGAGTCTCCAAAAGAACAAGAATGTGATATTTTGACCTTGCTGATAGTGCCTCTTAGCAGATTTGACCCAATAAATCATACACAGACTTCTCACCAACAGAAGTGTACATTTATTGAGCACATGAGACTAAAATTGTTCATTGATTTCTTTGGGGAATTCTGAGCTCAAAACCAAATACACCAATCCATTAAATCAGAGATTCTTTAACTTTTTTAGTTCTCACCCTCCTTGGTTTTTTGTACAGCCTTCCCACACATCCTACTCAGTATGAAATAAATTCAATTCTAGAGTTTGCCATGCATGTGGACATAAGAAATTGATTAATTTCAGTAGAATTATGTACTCATTTACAATATATTCCTCATACTCCCATAATAAGCTCCTAATATCTCCTGGGAGTGCACAAACCTAATGCTGGAACTAGCTGTTCTAATTTATTTCTTTGCATTAGAAATCTTAGCTTTAATAATCCACAAAAATATCTCATCTAATAATTGAGGATTTGGTACAATTCCTGGAATGTAGTAGGCACTTAATAAATGTCTATTGAATTGAATTGAGTTAATAAAAATTCTGAAAATGTCACTCAAAGTTTATTTTCATGTAAAAACAGGATCAAAAGGGATTATGGCTTTCTGGAACCCTGATAGAGTTTAGGTTATATGCTCATATAGTCCTCAGCCAATCAACAGATCACTGAAGTTTAGGAACGAGATGTCCCTGCAAAGTGTCCAGGGGCATAAAACCTCACAGCCTATGAAGAGCACTCTAGAAAGAAGAGTGGAAAGACACTGTTCCTGTTCTTTGACTTTTGACCACTTTAACACCCCTACATCAAGGGCTACACTCTTCATTTTAATTTTCAACCTCTGACAAGATACTCCCATCCTTCCTCTGGATCTGAGTAGAAGAAACAAAGTCTGATTGATTTTCTTCATGGGCTCAATAGTTCTTTGCCCATCCCACCTCCCTTCGGCTTGCTTGCTGATAAACGCCTTTACTCTAAGAAGTTGTTAGCAAAAGGGAGTACCTTTACTTCTACCACATTTCATGCCTTCTCCAAAGAGGCCTATGACCAAACATGCTAGAGGTCTTCCTCTAGGTTATTCAGGGTCATCAAGGCAACACTCAGTCTATTTATCTGTCACCGGCAGCTAGGCAGCACAATGGATAGAATGCTGGATCTAAAATTAGAAAGACCCAGTAGCCAAAACCTAAAGCCCATTTGACCAAAAAGTCAAGTGCTTCTTGGAAATCAGCTAAGAGTAAACATGGCAGGTGAGTCATTTAGTAGCATGAAGATTTGATCTGCTATAGAGAATGATCTACCTGCTATGGAAGCCATTTTTTTTCTTGGCTCAACTTTTTGTTGGGTATACCCTTGACACGGGTATAAGTCATTCTTATAAAGGTTCTCTAGGGCTGAGAAAGAAGGTATATGTTTCAGAAGTTACTGATGTCTTCTCAGTCACCTTTTTGGGCCACAAAGCCAACAATAACAAACGTGGTGATGACAGTGGTAGTGATGGTGACGGTGGTGATAGTATCTCTATGACACTTTCAGATTTTCAAAATGCTTTAAAATATGTTCTAGTTTTATTTTCACAATTACATTAAGAGGAAGATGCTATTAGAAAATAGGGACCACATTGTTTTCTTGTGTTTTTATCCTTAACACTCAGGGTAGTACCTGGATTGTTCATGAGAATAAACTTTAAAATCTTAAAGAGTTTTAGAAAGAAATTTATTAGGTTGTTTGGTAGAATGGATCCAGGGCCAGGGGATTCAAAATTCCTTGTAAGCATCTCTAGCATTCCTGGAATTACTGAGGTCGGGGCAATATTCTGGGTTCAAATAATCGCTAGTCACATAATGGTAAATTTAAATAGTATAATAATTAATAAGGTTCCTGAACAATATAATAAATAAAAATAATCCACACATGGTATAAAGTGTTTTTATAAATCCTCTGCTTCTCTATTTCTCTGTCTCTTTTCCTCTCCCTCTCTTCTCTTTCCCTCACGCTTATCTATAAAATGAGAAGATTATCTAACATTAGTAGTGCCAAATTCAAATAGAAATAAATGCCACTAAGCCATACATAAGGATGCCTGCAGGTCAGATATTGACTTAGAAAACCAAATGTGTCTATGTCTGTGCATATACACATACGTTTGTATGTACACCTGTGTGTGCTATAAACAGTCACATATGTATGTACATAAATATATTCATATATTACTAATACATCAACACTTAAAAATCAAATAGGAATTGCATTTTAATATTGTTTAGATCACTCTCAGGAGTGTTGTGGGGAACATGTGGCTCATATTTGAAATCTCTGTATGAAAAGTTCCCTCTAGTTGTCATTATATGAACCCAAGATCCTATGATACCATAATACTTTAAAAATAAATTCTTGAGCACCTTTACATTTGTGTCACCTCTAGTAGAGTTCTTTAATATGGATTTGGTAAGTAGCTTTAATTAAAAGAAAAACACTAATTCAATTAAGTGGAAGAATATTTTCAAAGGAAACCATGAATTGTTTTGAACTATTTAGCCAGTATTTTAATATTTCAAAGATTAATGATTGTGGCAGGGCAGATACTCAGTGTACAAATGAAGATCACAATGTTTAGTCATCAGCACCATGGAGATAATTGCAGTTTACACATTTATACAGTACAGTTTAATATCTGTTGCAGAGTATGTGAAGGTTGAACAATTCTACCAATAACTGGACAAGGCCCTTCAAATTAAATGAACATAAACCTTAATATTCAGTGACCAGTAAATAGATGGGAATAGTAAGGATGTAAAAATATATGTATACATATATGTATGTGGATACATACTCATATGTTAGAAAAGATAGTTCTGGGATAAAAAATGAGAGACCAAAAGAATATAGATTAGACAGGAGGCTATACTTCTATGTCATGGATACTTATTCAAGAAAATAGTTTTACAGTACTAGAGACGGTAAGCAACATCCCAAAATGATATAGCTCATGATCTGGACTTACTCTTCCAATGCCAATTTGCACTGGTAGGCTGAGTCGCCTATGGTTGCTTCATTTCCCCTCAAACTTCTAGGGGTAGCCCTGAAGTGTCATGGGATATAGGTCTAATTCTATAGCTCATGAGCCCCCACCCACTCTACCCCTGCCCTTGAATTATCAATTGATATCAATTACTCATCCATATAAAATATCTTTTTAAAAAGATGGACACATTTACAAGTCAGGTTGGAAATGTTATAACTATGTCCAGTTTCTTCTCATTGCTATAATTTCTATTAATTTGTCATTTATTCTGACATTTTCTCTAACAATTTGATCATTTGATTGCATGTAAAAGCTGATTCTTCAATTGTCCCCATAATGTAAACAAGTAATTTTTTTCCTATGCATTAAGATAGAGTTAATTTCATTTGGGGTGATTCACTACTCATTATGTTCAGTACTTTCTGACTCTCTTCCTGAAGAAAGTATTAATGATATCAAGGTTTCCATGTTCACTTCAGGACCTGGTACTGTATTTTCCAATACAGTGTTTACTGTCATCCTCTGTGTTCATTTTAAAATTGAATCACTGCCTCTCCAAGCTCTGGGCCTACAACTGGCAACATGGCTAAAGCACCAAGAAGCTTACATTCTAATGGAGGGAAGGCAGCACATACAAGGGCATGAGAAGGAGAGGAAGGATACCTTCTTGAAGCAAGGAGGTGGTGAAGGAGAAAGAGGTGGAATCTGGAGGCCACCGAAGTCAGAATGAGGTGACACATGGCTGGAGACTTACCTCAAGTGGCCATGCTATGGAGGGAGTTACCAGTGACAAGGGGTCCCAGGGTGAAGGTTTCCTGGAGTAGCAATGCAATAGTCAAGGAAAAGGAATCTAAGTAACATATACAGTATATAAAATAAGCTATTATTGTTGACATTCATGTAGTCCTTAACTTCTGGGACCCTGAGATTACTGGTGTGCCTCTATTACCTATCAAGTCAAATGGTTTTTTGGTTTGTTTGTTTTTGTTTTTTTACTAAATAGGATTTTTTTATGAATCAGGAAGCAAAGAAGCACCAGCCCATCAAATTACGTCAAAGCAATTTGAGATAGGTTGGGGATTATGCCAGAGGAGAGATAGAAGAGACCCCATTTACAATCTTTGAGTTACTAAGACCTCATGGAATATTATCAATATCCTCTGGATTGGGCTATTTTTTTCTCCCCTAAGGCTGGTTCTATTCCTCAGGTGTAGAGGACCCCTGGGAAAGAGGCTCTGCTGTGTTGCTTATTTGTGGATGAGTTAATAACCTGATATGATGTTATTCAGTTAGTCAGAGCTCCCTAACTGGATCCTTAATCCCTAATACTAGGCAGGAAGTAAGTTGTCAATAGGCCTAGTGTGACTGATAGAAGACTTTTGCCTGTCTTATGACTCTTTGGTTGGAACCAGATGGCATTCCCATTCAGGTTCATCCTCCTGTGGTAGGAATTGCTCACAGCCACCAGGGGTCTCTGTTAATATACCTCCCATCTTCCCAAGTTAGTACAGAAATAAAGAATAAGGTGAGCTGTATAAGAGAGAAAAGAATGTAAGAAAAATGAAATAAATAATATATGAAAAATAAATAAAATCTAAGAAAAGAATAAAAGAAAAGAATGCAAGAAAAGGTTACAGCAATTATGTTTTGATAAATATCACGACAATCTCAAATAATGTATTCCCCATTCAGGCTCTGACCTACCACAAAAGTGATAATGGAACAAAAGTTATGCTCACAGAGAAGGCATAATCAGGATTTTAGAAAGTACCTGTTTAAGTCTTCATGCTAATGCAAAGAAATTATGGCTAATATCTTGGGGATTTTAAAGCTTTGGGTTAAAGATATAGCTATTTAGGGAGCAAATGAGTTGATTCTCACTGGCATTCCATTCTATCATCATGATGGAAAGAAGTGCACATTTCTCTCCAAGTCAGTGCACATTCTATTTGATAAAGTATCTTCTGATCTTCAACTTCTGATAATGCCTCTCAATTTCTAGAAGCTAAGGTGATATCCTATTGGAAGGAATGATAGGCAGTTTTAACTTGGAGGAAAAAAGTCAGAAACAATCATGAGATGAATCAAGGTACTACTACATGGCAAGAAAAGAAGAAAAAAAAATAACAGGGCCAAGCATTAATCAATGAATACAGTAGGGATTGTCTAATAAGAAATAAAAGAAGAAAGATGGAAAAAATACCCCAATAGTGACAGTGGAAGGAGAGGATGTAAATAAAGAAGGGGAAGGAGAGAGAGAAAAGAAAGACAAAGGAAATGAAGGGGGAGAGGGCAGAGAGAAAGGGGGGAGAAAAGAAGGAGAGATGTTAGAGAGAAAGGGAAATGGGAGCAGGGGGAGGGGAAAAGAGAAAGAGTAGAAGGGAGGGAGGAGGCAGAAGGAAGAAGAGGGGAAAGAGAGGAGAAAGGGAGAAGGGAAGCATAGAAGGAGAGAGGGTACAAGAGGAGAGGGGGAAGGAGAGAGAGAAAAGATAGTGGGGCAGCTAGATGGCACAGTGGATAAAGCACTGGCCTTGGATTCAGGAGCACTTGAGTTCAAATCTGCCCTCAGACACTTGACACTTACTAGTTGTGTGACCTTGGGCAAGTCACTTAACCCTCATTGCCTCAGAGGGAAAGAGAGAGAGAGAGGGAGAGGGAGAGGAGGAGGGGGGGGAGAGAGAGAGAGAGAGAGAGAGAGAGAGAGAGAGAGAGTGCAAGAGAAGGAATAGGGGAAAAAAGAGAGGAAAACAAGGTCAGGACAAGGCAGAGATATAGGATAGGAGAAGGAACAAAAGAGGAATGTGCCAACATGCTATCAAATACTTGCCAATTTGCTAAAGCTCTCAGGAACCTCCAACAATGCCATCAAAGAAATTATCAAATGATGCAAAGAGGTTGTTCAACTTTAGAAATACAGAGAAAAGAGAATACAATTGGTTGGGCATGTCAAACCAAGAACTGGTAAGATCTGATATGTACCTTCCTGGTCACTAACCAACCTTCTTCTTTGCATGCAAGTGATTAAAATTGTAGTTAAAGGTATCGCTAACATTCCTGGAAATTGGAGTTAAATTTTTACACAGCTTTTGGGGGGCAGCTAAGTGGCACAGTGAATAAAGCACCAGTCCTGGATTCAGGAGGACCTGAGTTCAAATCCAGCCTCAGACACTTGACACTTACTAGCTGTGTGACCTTGGGAAAGTCACTTAACCCTCACTGCCCCCTCCCCCCCCAAAAATCTTACACAGCTCTTCCAAGCTAGCTAATGACATGCTGAACAGCAAATCCATGAAAATCTAAAAATGGCCAGTGTGGTGTGAATTTCAAACAATGAAGGATAACCAGCTCACACAAGGAACAATGAATCATGTGACAAGCCGGGGGCTTCAGGGAAAGTATATTCATGCTCTAGAAGTGGAAGAAGTGACAGTCCGTCCAGAAATAGACTCAAGGCTTGAGTAACAATGCTTCTTTTTTTCTTTCCTTTTCTCCTCTGTCCTTTGGGCAAAGCTGCTTCTTGTGTTTACTTTCTGGACAGGTACTACACCAGGCCACTGACGCCCAAGTGGACAATTTTAAGCAACTCAAGGAGAAAGCCCTATTTTCTCACCGCTCTGAAGCTTCTGATGTATTATTGTTTCTTTCTTCCTTCCTTGAGGTTTATTGGTATGTAATTTGGGGGAAGAGGGGGAAACAATGCTTTTATTTTGCTCCCAGAAAATTCTAATTTTTGTCCCCTGGTGTTCCCCAGTAGAAGAATTTTGCAGGCTATAGGTAAGTATCATTTTCCTTTCTTTGGAACATTTGCGCCAATCCCGAGTGATGGAAAAATAGCAGCGGACAATTCTTAGACTTCCTAATTCTCTTGGTACAAAAAACTCTTGCCACAGTCACTGTGATTATAAAAATATTCTGTTCCCTTGGGACACCAGTAGTCTTCAGACTGGGAGCCGCCTGGTCTGAGTTTCAGTAAAAGGTCCACGGAACTGGTAAGGGCAGCAATTTTCTTTCAATATTTGAAACAATGTGACATCTTGTTCTTCAGAAGACTCTGGCTTTCACCCAGCTACTCACTTCTTTAGATCAGTCGGTCTTGGAGATATTGCCTTAAACTTTTTCTTTCAAAAAATCAATGGGAGAGAATTATGCTGGAATGTTATTACGTCTTCCGGGAGGCAACTCAGAAGCTTTTGGACATTGGACCACCTCCTAACCCAAAGGTTTGCTGCTGATAGAAAGAAAGTAAGTCACTCTCCTACGTCTACCATATCACTGGCCTGAAAATAAGTAAAGGATTCCTTCCCCCTCTGGAAAAGGAGGCTTCAGATTAATCAGGAAGCTTGTGCAGAAGAAGTTAACAGGGTTGGCTAATGGAAACTGACACATCCTCATTATCATTGTGGAAAGAAAAGCATATCAGACTCACTCCGAACTACTGAAAGCACTCTTGTGAATTATTTCTTCATTTTTAGAGGCTGCATATCAAAATTTGTTAGCAGGTTATTAGTGTTGCTCAGCTCTCAGTAGCAACTTTTCACCTCCCGTTAAAGGAATGAAATAATCCAGCAAGGAAATACTAAGGAATAGATAATGACTAGATGCTAGGAAGGTAGCATTGAATTAAGTTTGATTAAATGCCATCTGAAGAAAAAAAGGGGGGACTAAAAGAAATATGGTTAGAGCGGATTTACTATTGTTCTTTGCTTGTGTCCAACTCTATGTGACCCCATTTGGGGTTGACTTGCAAAGAATACTTGAGTGGTTTGTCATTAACTTCTCCAGCTCATTTTATAGATGAGGAAACTGAGGCAAATGGGGTTAAGTGACTTGCCCAGGGTTACACAGCTAGTAATGTCTGAGGCCAGATCTGAACTCAGGAAGATGAGTCTTCCTGCCTCCAGGTTCCACTGTGCCACCTAGCTGCCTGTTAGAGGGCAAGCCTAGACTATACTTAGGCCACTTTAAAAAATGGCTGCTCTCTGGGTCAGAAATACCTATGTAAGAATGGGGTCCACTGAATCAATCATGCATAAAGGAATTACATTTACCAAGGTGTAGACCTCCACTGTGTATATCAGAGGTTTGAATTAACAGTAAAAACAAGGCACAGAGACCTTTATTGAACCACTAAGTCAATCAAAGACAGGAGCTGTATTTTGATTGGTTGAAAAGATGTTTTGGTTTGTAGAAAATCAGCAAGGTAGTTTAGATTTGAACATTATTCTAGAAATGGACAGCTTAGTTGTGGAAGCCAACCTAGCTAGGCCCCTGCTAAGGAAATGCTTGGGGAAGTAAAGGGAGGAGAAGAGTCTATCCCCTCCCCCCCACCCCAGCCTTGGCCAGAAGACTTTGTGGATTTTGGAGTGTCAAAGGATTTTGACTTCTTATTGGTGACCAGCAGCATATTTGCAACAATAGTGACCAGCAGCAGTGTCTGCAGGACAGGAGCTGAGGATTACACTTGGCACACCAAGGAAAGTTAGCTTCAGGACTCTTTACAAAGAACCCAGCAGAAAGCTGTACCATGCATAAGGGGAACATCTTGTGGACTCTAACAAGGATTCTGGGAACTCTAAATTACCTCCCTTTGCTACAAATGCTCTCAAGTTTGAGCCCACTTTCCCTTAGACTCTGTATGCACTTGTAGGAGAATGTGATATAGGCTTTAGGTAGAATTTCTTTTTAACCAATTGTTCTTTGTACAATTTTTCTTACTCTACCTTAGTAAATACTTCATTCTAAGAGCTAGTTAAGTCTCATTGTTGTCAATTGATAAACAATGTGGGAAACACCAGTGGGTGATCCTTAGCTGTAGAACTATATTGAATAAGATATTTGTAAAACATTTATCACAATGCCTGGCACATAGTAGGTGCTTAATAAATGCTTCTTCCCTTCCCCATTGCCCCTTAGAAAATCCACTCCCTCACCCCAGCCACTCAAATTTATTCCTAGAACTCAGGAGAGAAGCAGTAAACACCTTCTAGAGACCCAATCTATAGGTTTGGGGGATTTGGAGAATGGCTCCAATGCATATACTACAAATGAGTTTAAATTCTAAATGCAAAAAAAAAGTAATTTTCTTTCCATTAGGAAAAACGTCTGTAATACCCTATGTAGGCAGTAAGTTATATAACTTAAATTTCATAAAGTTTCCTCCAACTACTTACATTAGTTGTTGTTGTTCTTTTTTTGAGGCAATTGGGGTTAAGTGACTTGCCCAGGGTCACACAGGTAATAGGTATCTGAGAACAAATTTGAACTCAGGTCTTCCTGACTCCAGGCCTAGTGTTCTATCCACTGTGTCACCTGATAGATCCTTAAACTCAGCTCACTTAACTCCAGGCAGACACCAAACTAATATGGGAGATAATCTTGTTCCCTTCCCAAGTCTGCCACTCTTCTCTCTCCTCTTTCTCTCTTGTCTCTTTACTGAGATTCTCATCATCTCAATGAAGATTCTCTTCATCTCAAAATTTCTTGACACCATCTTCTACTCTCTCCTCCCTTCCCTGATCTCTGATAGTCAACCCCTATTCATTTTAGAGGGAAAATCCCTCTATAAGTGCACTTGACCCCATGGCATCCCTTCCTATCTACTCCAACAGATTTTGCCCTCAATCATCTCCCCTTCCCTTTCCTTCCCTTCCCTCCCCTCCCCTAAAATTGTTAATCTCTCCGTATCTACTGGTTCCTTCCCTGCTGTTATCAAATATGTCTGTCTCCTCTATCAAAAAACAAAGACAGACAAAAGTCTTTCAGGAAATCCCATCATTCTCTTATGGTATCCCATGTCTTTCCTCTCTTTCTCATCCAAAGTCCTTGAAAAATCAGACTTCATTTTCTCCTTCCATTTTGATTTCTTTCATTCAATTATCAACCCTCTGCAATCTGGATTCTAACCTCATCACTCAATTAAAACTTCTCACTCCACACTTGCCAGTGATCTCTTATTTGTCATCACATCTGATGGTCTTTTCTTAGATCTCATTTTTCTCAACCTATCTGCTTGTTTTTGACACTGTTTTATGCAACTTTTATTTTATGGAACTTTTTTCAATTAATAAACATTAATTTTCTCTCACCTATATCACCCTTTACACAATTAAAAAAAATGAAAAGAAAAATAGAATCCTGGTAACAAATATGCACTATTGATCATCTCCCCCTCTTTTATACTCTCTCCTTTCTGGTCCTTTGCCACACTACTCTCTTGGTTATCTTAATCCTATTTTACCCATCTTACTCAGTTATCTATTAACTCATGCCCCCTAGTTTTGTTTCCCAGGGTTCTGTCCTGACATTTTCTCTTCTTTTCTTTCTCTCTCTATGTCTTTCTCTGTTTCTCTGTCTCTGTTTCTGTCTCTCTCTTCCCCCCTTCTTCCTTTCCCTTTCTATTTTACATAGAGATGATAGTTAACCCCATGGGAGCTGATGAAGTTACAGAGAGAGAGAGAGAGAGAGAGAGAGAGAGAGAGAGAGAGAGGAATAGTAATAGAGATCTATGTATATAGATAGATATACATATATGTGTATTTATATATGCACATATAATATGCACATAGATACATATTATATATGCATTTATGTGTATATAATCAGCCCCAGTCTCACCCAATTCAATCCTGCATCACCAAAGGTACTGTGTTGTTTGAAAGTTTATGGAAGTGCCTATCTTTGTTCCAAGTTTTAGGAAACTTAAGCTGGGGTTTCTAATATATTGCTACTTAGAAATTCGAGCCTACTGTACCAGTTTGGGGCGTTAAGCATTTATTAAAGCATATTAAATGTTAGTAAAGAGAGAGAGCACATGAGTCCAAAAGTTCAGAAGTCCCACATACATAGGATAGAGGAGAGAAAGAAGACAGTGTCGAGATAGAGAGACCCCTCTCCAAGGGTTTTTATCCTCTTGAAGGTAGAGGTAGGTCACAGCACATTGATCCAAGCTAATTGGCCAGTAACATTCAAGTCTATTGATTGGCATGACTTGAGGGTGGTCTAAGTGAGTTAACTTCCTTTAGAGAGTCAGGAAGGTCAATCTACATTTCCTTTGGAATTCTACTGACTCTGGGCTGGCCCTGCAAAACCAGCCAGAGTTGCTGTTTGTATGTGTGGGGGATGGTCTCTGAGTCCCCAAACACCCCATTACTAATAATTTTCTCACAGTATTTATTAGACATTTCAAATTGGAATGTCTCAAAGTCATCTTCAACTCAACTCTGCCCCAAACAGAACTCATTATCTTTTCCTCCAAACCTTCATTTCTTTCCAGCTTCCCTGTATCTGTTGAACACACCACCATTCCAGGTTTAAGACATTAACATTATGGTTGACTTCTCACTCTCCCTCACCTGCCAATCCAATCAGTTGGCAAATCTTGCTGTTTCTACCGCTATAGCATCTTCCCCCTGACCCCTTCTCTCCATTTACATAGGTACCCCCTTAGCTCAGGTCCTTATCACCTTTCACCTTGGTTACTGCAACAAGCTCCTAATTGGTCTCCATGCCTCAAGTCTCTCCCTGCTCTAGTCCAGCCTACACACCGCTGCCAAAGCAATTTTCCTGAAGTTCATCTCTGATCACGTGACTCCCCTAACGCCAGCGGTTTCCTACGGCCTCAACAATGAAATATAAACTTTCCATTAGGTTTTTAAATCCTCACGATCTGGCCCCAACTCATCTTTTTAGTCCCACTGGGTATTATTTCCCCGTTCTGTAATCCACCCAAACTTGTCTTCTCAGATATCCCACCTCCACGCCTTTGCACGGTGCATCCATCCCATATTCCTGAAAGGTGCTCCTTCCTCACCTCCTCCTCCTCCCAGAGACCCTCTCTTCCTATAAGAAGCTGAAACACGGTCGTCTGCAGGAAGTTCTTTCTGACCCTCTCAACTGCTTGTGCACTCCCTTCCAAACTCCTTATTCTTCTAACTGCTTTTTTATATATTTTATTTATTGACGATATTTATGCTGTATTTATTTATATATGAACGTATCTCCCCACCTAGAAAACATGTTCTCTGCAAGCAGGATGCTTCATTTTTGTGTTTGGGTCCCCAGAACCTAGCATGGTGCCTGGAACATAGTAGGCACTTAATAAATGCTCGTCGAGGGGGCAGCTAGGTGGCGCAGTGGATAAAGCACCAGCCCTGGATTTGGGAGGACCTGAGTTCAAATCTGACCTCAGCCACTTCACACTCACTAGTTGTGTGACCCTGGGCAAGTCACTTAACCCTCATTGCCCTGCAAAAAAAAAAGAAAAGAAAAGAAAGGAAAAGAAAAGAAATGCTCGTTGATCTAGCAATTGATTATATGATACTCAAAAATAAAGGCTGGGGCAGCTAGATGGCGCAGTGGATAGAGCACCGGCTCTGGAGTCAGGAGTACCTGAGTTCAAATTTGGCCTCAGACACTTAACACTTACTACCTGTGTGACCCTGGGCAAGTCACTTAACCCCAATTGCCTCACTTAAAAAAAAAAAAGGCTAATGAAATCTTCTTCCAACATAAAATTATTCAGTTTGGGCTGAAAATGTTTAATCAATAGAATTAGGAGCTGGAAGAAACCAAAGAGATCATTCAGCTCAACCCCTGACCTGACTCTAGGGCTGAGAAAAGTAAGGCCTGGAAGGGTTCATTCTCCTATCCAAGGTCACCTAATTAGTAAGTGGAAAAGCCGGGACTGGAACTCACCCAGTCACTCACTATTCGCCAAACACATATGAGTAAATTTAACCAATTTTCAGTTAGACTTTGTATCAGTAATCCTCTGTGAGTCACAGTAGGTGTTAAGAACCATCTGTAACACTCTCATAATCCGAGTGCAAAAAAAGTCACAACATAATATAATTTGGAAGAAAATGCAACCTTATATTGGCCCACTGAAAGCATTGGTTTCCCTATCATATTTGAAAATCTTGTTTGATTACAGGCAGATTTCATTGCTTTGGATTAAATTTCCCAGGGGAGAAAATGGATAGTATTAGGAACTTCTGAGGAAACATTGCAATTAAATAGTTAGAGTTGCCTTCATAGTTGTTAGGGGTAATGGAATGGTGAATGCACGAGTCAAAGGTCTGCAATGATGACATAGCTGACAAAGATTGAGCACATGCGGTTGGGCAAGCAGCCTGCATGTGTCTCCACTCCCAATATAAGCAAACTCATTCTCTATGGAATCTTAATTATATAAAATAGTTGGACTTGAAGGACTTATTTCAATAAGAGGTACTCATGGTTACCTCTTGAAGACACTTACCTCAAAGAATGCTTTAATCTGTTGAACTTTAGAGTGCCCCCAAACCTCGAGATGTAACTCTAGAGACAGATATAACCTGAGAGACCTTGAAGATGCAGAGATGGCCAATCTCATCAAAGGGAGATATCCTGGATTTTGTAGGAATCTTGAAGCCTGGGTACCTTTAGAGAGGGGGATGAAGTACCTCATTTTCAAGACCTGAGATCCTTTGGGATAAGGGAGGCAATGTCACAAATAAAGGGGTACAGATACAGAGCAAAAGTTAGGATTAAAAAACCTCGTTAAAAGTCTCACATAGGGGGCAGCTAGATGGCACAGTGGATAAAGCACTGGCCCTGGATTCAGTAGGACCTGAGTTCAAATCTGGCCTCAGACACTTGACACTTACTAGCTGTGTGACCCTGGGCAAGTCACTTAATCCTCATTGCCCTGCAAAAAAACCCAAAAGAACAACAAAAAAAGTCTCACACAGAAACAATCAACGTGGAAGGATAAAAGAGACTATAGAAAAATAAAATGGAAGAAAAAGAGGGAATTATGGGAAGACACGGTTTTTAAAAAAATGTTAGAAGAAGAAAGAGGGATGAATGAATTTTTATGCATGTAAGTCAGAACTTTAAAATTCAGAATCCATACATACTTAGGGTTTAGTCAGTCAGTCTACAAGCATTTTTAAAATACTTATGTTCCAGACACTGTGTTAAGTGATGGGGATACAAAGAAAGACAAAAATATTGTTCCTGCCCCCATGAAGCTCACATTCTAGGGAGGGAGACAACAGGTAAACAACTGTGGATGTACAAGATATAGATATAGATATAGAAATATAGATATAGATAGATATACAGATATATATGGTAAATGGAAGATCATCTCAGAGGGGAGGTACTAGCAGTAGGGGTATATTGGAAAAGGTCCCTTGCTGAGGGTGGAATTTTAGCTGGGTGTTGTTGTTGGGGGTGAGGAGGGAGAGCATTCCAGGCATGGTGGACAGTCACTGAAAAGACAGGGTGTCAGGAAATGGAGGATTGCATGAGTTAAGAAGGCCAGCTCAGCTTGATCAGAGTACATCAAAGGGAGGTAGGTGTAAGGAGACTAGAAAGGTAGGAAGGGCCCAGGTTTTCAAGAAAGAACTGGTAATGTCTGAAATCAGACTAAAGTATCCTATTTTTCTTTTTCTTTCTTTCTTTCTTTCTTCCCTCCATTTCTTCCTCCCTCCCTTCCTTCCTTTCTTCCTCCTTTCTCCCTCTCTTCCTTTCCCTCCTTCATTCCTCTCTCTTCCTTCTTTTCTTTTTTATTCAAATATTCTTATATAAAATGATTAATATGGAAACATTTCACATGATTGCACATATATAACCTATATCAGATTGCTTATTGTCTCAGTGAGAGAGGGAGGGCAGGGAGGAAGGAAGGAAGGAAAAGAATTTGGAACTCAAAACTTTTTTTAAGATGCTAAAAATTATTTTAACATATAATTGTAGAGAAAATAAAGTATTATATATAATCAAGTGGAGAACTTTATATTTAATTCTGAAGGTAATAGGTATAACAGCCAGCATCTAATAACTGGCATTTACATAACATTACGGTTTATAAAACACTATATACATGCTATCTTATTTGATGGTAGGAAAAAGTCCTGCACTTGGAATTGGGAATCTGAGTTTAAAGCTCAGCTCTGCTATTTACTCCCTTTGTCTTTGGATCTTAGGATTTTTTTTTCATCCACAAAGTAAAGAGTTTGAAGGGAGATCTTTGAAGTCTCTCTGAGTTCCACTGTAAAAATCTTATGTTGTGGGTATCGGGGCTGCTTATTCCAAAAGCATGTATATGAGATCCAGAGAAAGTCAGGTCCCGAAGCTAGAGAAGTTGAAATAATATTTCTTAAACTATGTTAACTTTTTTTGGTGAGGCAATTGGGGTTAAGTGACTTGCCCAGGGTCACATAGCTAGTAAATGTCAAGGGTCTGAGGTCAGATTTAAACTCGGGCTCTCCTGAATCCAGGGTTGGTGCTCTATCCACTGCGCCACCTAGCTGCCCCCTGTTCACTTTCATAGTTGTCTATTTTCAAAGTTTTAAAGATACTCTGTTTACTACAGAGTAAGAGCTGAACTCTCTTTAGAAAAGAAGAAGAAGAAGAAGAAGAAGAAGAAGAAGAAGAAGAAGAGGAGGAGGAGGAGGAGGAGGAAGAAGAAGAAGAAGAAGAAGAGGAGGAGGAGGAGGAGGAGGAGGAGGAGGAGGAGGAAGAAGAAGAAGAAGAAGAAGAAGAAGAAGAAGAAGAAGAAGAAGAAGAAGAAGAAGAAGAAGAAGAAGAAGAAGAAGAAGATGATGATGATGATTCCAACCAACTGCTTTGGAATCAATAATCTAAATAACTTTGGAGACATGGAGGTTGTCAAGATGATAGTAATTCAACTTGCACAAATTCTCAGAATCTTGTGAGAAGAATATATATGACCAGTCTTCTTTGAAATGTCAGAGAGAACATTTATAATCCGCTCATGATAAATGCAGTCACCATGTCCCTGTAACGCTCCCAGAAGATGAAGTGGCCCTGGTAAACGAAGACTGGCTCAGTTACCAACATGCTGTGATGGATGAGAACCAATGACTTGATCAGATTCAACAGGAGGGAGAAAGAGGAGAGCTTTTCAACCCAGGCCAGCCCCAGATTGCTCTTTGATGGACAGCGGTGAAAGTGCAAGTGCCCCTGGGAGTGGGGTCTCAGCCTGATTAGTGGCATTTAAAAAAAAAATGATTCCACATGTCAGAGAAAAAAATGAGGTCTGCCAGGAGGCAAGAAGATCTCATCGCAGCTGGGGAGGGCCCATGGGGAGAATAGACAACAGCTCATTTCCAAACTACTCCCTTGGTAGATAAGCATGGGAGGCTGGACCAAGTGTGTATCATGTAAAGTCATTCTGGAGGAGCACTCAATGACCAGGCCCTATCTATATGACACTATCAGGGTTGGGATGTGCTAGTTTGCCAAAATCCAACTACTAACACCGAGGTCCAATAAAAAGAGAGTCTCCAAGACTGTGGAAATAGCCTTCTAATTGGTCTGCCAGGCTCTAGTCTCTCCCTTCTGCAATCCATCCTTCATATAACCTCCAAATGGCTATTTCTAAATTCACAAATCTGTTATGATTCTGTTATGATTCTCTATTATCCACAGGAGGAAGCACGTAGATGCCTCAGTGGGTAGACCACTGGACCTGGAGTCAGGAAGATCTGAGTTCAAATCTGGCCTCAGACACTCACTAGCTGTGTGACCCTGGGCAAGTCACTTAACCTCTGTTTGCCTTAATCCACTGGAGAAGGAAATAGCAAATAACTCCAGTATCCTTGCCCAAAAATCCCACAGACAATATGGAGCACAGGGTCACAAAGAGTCAGACACAATTCAATGACTGCATAACAACAACAAATTATCCACAGGACAAAATTAAAATCTTCCACTTGGCATTCAAAGCCTTGTAAAATCCGGCTCCAAGAAATCTTCCTAGATTTCTTCCATATAACCCTCCTCTCACTCTCTTTACATTCCAGTTAAAATGGTCCACTCACAGTTCCTTTTGTAGTCTATCCCATCTCCCTCCATCGTGCCTTTGCCAGAGCTGGCTCCCATGATTGGGGCATTCTCTTTCTGTATTGTGATCCTTTGGAAACCTCCTTAGCTTTAGATTCCTCAGAAGATGTATTCCTTTAGGTGTTCTCTCCTTGGTGATACAGTGGGTAGAGTACTGGTCTTGAAATCAGGAAGACCTGAGTTCCAATTTGACCTCAGGTCCTTACTAGATGCATGACCATGAGTAGGTTACTTAATCTCTTTTCGCCTCAGGTTTTTCAACTGTACAATGGGGGTAATTTTAGTGCCTACCTTGAAGGGTTGTTATGAGGTACAAATGAAATAATATTTATTAAAATGCTTAGCATAGTGCCTGGCACATAGTAAGCACCCTATAAAAATGTAGTTCCTTGGAGTCAGGAGTACCTGAGTTCAAATTCAGCCTCAGACCCTTAACACTAACTAGCTGTGTGACCCTGGGCAAGTCACAACCCCAACTGCCTCACTAAAAAAAAAATGTAGTTCCTTTCCCCTCACCCTTCACATCTGGGACCTTCTGTATTGCTAGGCTATTCTTAGAATGTATGCTACTATCTGGGACCGTTCCTAGAACTAATGCAGGTCCTGGGACAAGGTATAGCTGTGCCTCTCCAAGTTTCGTATGCAAACAAAATCAGGTTCAAATGAACCAAGGGAAGACTTGAATAATTGTTGAAATGAATTGAAAAAGAAATCACTCATAAGTATGCCATGCAGCCCTCAGACATCTTGGGAAGGAGAGTGCTGGCCTTGATGGCAATGAGGGAGAAGAAAGAAGGGGGAATCATGTGTGTATGTATGTATGTATGTATGTATGTATGTATGTATGTTTGTATGTATGCAAGCATGCATGCATGTATATAAATTTTAGTTCTTTTCTTTTGGATGCCATTCTGAATCATCACCCTGCTCTCACTACTAATCATTGCCCCACCACCAAAGAGAGGGATCTGGGGTCATCTACCTGTTTTTCTATACCCTCAGGACAACTTGGGCAACCATGGTCCAAAGGTGGAAGAGTAAATAGAGTGCTGGGTCTGGAAACAGGGAAGACTTAAACTCAGACACTTATGAGCTATGTGCTCCTGGGCAAGTCACTAAACTTCTCTCTGCCTTGGTTTCCTCATATGTGAAAGATAATAATAGCACCTACCTCCCAGGCTTGTTGTGAGGATAAAATGAGATGATATTTGTAAAGTCCTTTGCTAATCTTAAATGCTTTGTAAATGCTGCTTCTACCACCACCACCACCACCACCACCACTACTACTACAACTACTACTACTACAACTACTACTACTACTACTACTACTACTACTACTATTCATCCATTGTCATAAGTGACTGGAGCCCTTAGGTTTCTAGTTCTGAAACTTCAAAGCGGAAGAGACCAATGACCCATCCCAGAACTTCAAGCATCATCAGGAAAATGGAACTCCTGCAGAGCCTCCCTTTCCCCTTGTGCCCATAAGATGGTTATTGTACTATTTTGTAGCAAATACCACCTGGTCAAGTAGAACAGAGTCACCAACCACGAGCCAAGTAGACCACGAGCCAAGTAGAATGGATCATTGACTTACCAAGGGAATACTGAAGAGCTGTGTATGCAATAAGGAAGAATTAAACTGTAGCAGGCCACTCACTGGAGAACAGAGGTCCCCTGGCCATTCTCTTGTAATAATAAAAAGTTACTGGGACTTTCGCCAAAGGCCAAACTCTGGAAAAAAGGCAGAGAAAAACAGCATTCACATGGGAGGAAAATGTCATGGTTGAACTACATGTAAGTTTCTAAACAATAGTAATGATGATGGAATAATGTGCCTAAAATTACTTTTTAAAACTCTATATAAATATCACATGGAAGAAATCCATATTTGAGATAAGTGTAAACATCTAAACAATATGAGGATCATGGATTTTTTTAGCCCAATGCACCTCATCAGGCATCTGTTCCTATCCTCTCTTTTTACAGATGGGAAAATTGACACCACCCTGCCCCCCAGAAGTTATGACTTGCCCAAGGTCACATAGATAGAAATAGGGAGGGTGGGATTTGAATCCAGGCCAAACCAACTTCTAACCCTGCACACTTTCCACTGTACCTTTGTGAATCTTAAGGCACTATATAAATGTCAGCTCTAACTATTATTTGATACACTAATGCCTTATCATGGCATGGAGGTGACAATAGGTGCTCTAAGGTTGTGTCAATGGAGTATAAACTCAAGCAGGTTTTACCAATGGAAAGACTTTATGTATAGGTCTGCCAAAAACAATCTGTTATCTAAGGACCAAACTAGTTATGTTTGGGGAGGCTGACCAGAGAGGGAACACACTTTTTAGTCAAAATTCTCAAAGTTATAGATATTTACATCAATTTACAGCAGAGACCTGGAGTATCAGCAAAGTTAGTGATGAGGTATTGCAATATAGTGATACCCTGGCCACAAGGTACTGACCTGTATTGGCAAAAGAAGTTGGTTGATAAGACCACTCCATGCCAACGAAATCACAGGTGGAGGGCCTATCACTATTATAACTAAATCCTGATTAGTGTGAATAATAAATCCTGTGAAGTGGTCACATTATTTAAATTCACATTATTTGGTGTGCTAATTATATGTAAAATATGATCATTGGTTCTAGCCCAATGGAAATATGTAATGAATATTCAACTAATGTGACCACTTCATGGGATTCATTATTTGCTGTATTTTCTTTTCTGGGTTGTTGTGAATTTTACAACGTGTTATAAATTGCAAAGCATTCTATAAATATGAGTTCTAATTATTCTTCATGGCATGAAGGACAGTTAGATAATAACCATTTACTGAATGTCTACTATGTGCCAGTCACTGTATTAAGTGCTAGTGATGACATTTGTGATACAGATCTAATTCAGTGTAAGAAAATAAGGAAAGCACTGAGGTAACAGGTTGGCTGGTGTAGGGAAACACCCTTCCTTATTCTAGAGAATGAGTTTTTATAATGGAATTCTTACCTATGGTCTGTGCAAGTTTGTTTATTTTTGAAAGTGTGCCAGAATAAATTCTGTATCTGAAGAAAGCTGGACTGGATACAGTTTATAGCTTCATGCCTCTGAAGAGAAGTTGGACATTTTCTGTGACAGTTTTCCAGGGACAACCAAGACTCTGATTTGAGGCAAATTCCTTAGTCTGTTTCAGTAAGGATAACTGTGTTGAATCTGTGCTTCCTGATCTAAAAGGGGCCAAATCTATTTACTGCTGGAAGGAAAAGTCACCTAGAATGGATCTACCCCATTTGCCTTGTGGGTTTTGCTACCGCTGAGTGAGCCAATGGTATTTGGAAACCCTAATGTTGGGCTGTTTGCTATGCTTATTCTCTCAACAACTCAATCATGACTACAAAAACACACTCAGTATCAGAGATGTATGGCAGTAACTCCCCTTGGCAGTGCTGAACTCACCAACATCCATCATGAGATTTTCTAACATCTTTCACAATTGAATATCTGACTTTTAAAAGTATCATCATTTGATCTGCAGCATTTCTGTCGCATTCATCTGAAGCGATCGGTGTTCATCTATAGTCAGGATGCAAAAAGAAAAGGCCAATCACTCAAATGCTTCATGCAAGGCTGCCCACGGAGCAAAATTAATAATGGTTGCATTTGCAGGATGACTCTGTCACATCACATAGGCAAAATCTGACTAATTCAGTTCCTCTGCAGGAAATGACCTGAAATATTGTGGCTGAAAACTCAAAATACTGTGAATAGAGTATAACTAAACAGTTTTCCATTTGCCAACCTACTTTAAAGAATGCACACAAAATTTTTTCTTGGCTCAGTAGGATTTTTCCCCCCTTATAAATCTAATACAGTTCCACCCCTTCAATTTATCCATTTTCTTCTTTGGTGGATTCTAATTGGTTCCCACTGTGAACTGGCAGCTACCAACCCAATCATATGCCAGTTTAATCAGCTCCAGGGATATTTAACAAATGGTTAGTTGTTTCACTGTGCACTGATGGAGAGCTGTAACTATTTGTTTTTTTCTGTCATCCTTTTGGGGCTGTTGTGAAAGCCTGGCATATGATTTATTTTTCTGGCAAAATTTCCTGTACTACACAATTGATATGCCATCTTCACTACCATTTCCTTTATTCCCCCAATAGGAAAAGTTAGAGATGGACTCTTGCTCATGCCACCAAAATACTGATCATTAACCTGTCAGTTTGCAGAGCAAATTTTTACTTAATTCTTTATGACTGGACCCCTATAAAGATGTATTGCAATGGAATAATTGCGTGCTAATTCATGCCACCCTTCCTGAATGAGCACTTAATCAGGTAAAAAAATGTAATAGGCCTATTCATCAGATGTTTAATGATTGAGCTTTAAATAACAGTGCAACAAGGAAAATAGCTTAGAAACATATGAATCCAGGCTTTTGTTTGAATGTTTTTTAAACCACTTTACCCATTAGAGAAATAATTGTACTTCATCCTACTGTTTATAGAACACAAAGATTTAACTTTCTGGCAATAATGTATGAAGAAACAAAATAGAAATATGTAAATTTTCAAGGAACATTCAATAACAAAGACTTTTCTTATTTAAAAGAGCTTAGATTCTTTGATCTTTTCAAAGTCAATGGATTTACACAAAATATGGAAATCATCCCATTACAGTGAATGTGTGAATAGTGGGTTCCGCATTTGGGCAAAAGCACAAATTAGTGAGACAGATGAGAAAGCAAGATGATTTTAGTCTGACCTCTGTCTGAAAAGAGATGCCATTCAGTACGGAGGCTCTTTATTCTGCTCACCTGACGAATATAGTAGCATTGTGAGGATGGCCAAAGGCCAAAAGGCAAAGGGTAGAGCTATAAATCAGATAAATAGGAGAGAGACAGACAGAGACAGAGAGAGATAGAGACGGAAACAGAGACAGAGAGACAGAGACAGAAAGACAGAGAGATTAGGAATCTCCTAATCTTTCTTCCTCATATGAAGAAGAGAGGGTAAGATTTTTCTAACGTTGTAGACTCAGGAAGACATCTTCATGAAATCAAATCTGTCCATAGTCACTGGCAAGTCACTTAACCCTGTTTGCCTCAGTTTCCTCATGTGTAAAATGAGCCGGAGAAGGAAACGGTAACCTACTCCAGTTTCTTTGTCAAGAAAACCCCAACGTTAGACATGGCTGAAATGAACAACAACAATTTAATGCAGATGGAAGGAAAGAGATCTTCAGGGATAAATATCATCAATTTTCTTCTTTCCTCCACTCCCTCAAAATAAAGCTGCAGGTTTAGTGAGGAAACCAAGGACTAAGTTTAAGAGTTGGGAGAGCTAGCTAACCCATATGCCTGAGCCTTCCTCTTAGGTTCACAGAAAATTTGGAGTAATTAGAGAAGTACTGGGAATGAGCTCCCAAAATGCCTCACCACTGGTCCTGTTATGTTGTCTGTTCCCAGGGGAAGGATTCCTTTGGCACTGAAGGCAATTAAATTGGAAAGGTTATCTTGGAGTAGTTATACATTAAGCCATTGTCAGCCATTAGCAACTATTAGAGAAATTTAGTCTTCCTAGGTGGGTATAGTTCTTAGAATCTCAGGGACACACTCTATAGCACAAATTTACTTAGCTTAGTAATAATCTGGTAGGGAGTTTGGGGGCATTTAGGGATGTGGAGGTGGTATTAAACACAGAGAGAGCCATTCACAGCATGGCAGAGGCTGACATTTGATATTTCAATGGTGACAGTGGGGAGGATGCAGGGAATAGCTGAAGGGAGGATCAGTTGATTTCGTTGGTCTCTTTCTCACCCAGCTGCATGCTGTTGATTTGGTCTTAATCATGTCCTAGCAACTTCATCATCAGCTAACTCTCCTTCAACATCAGTACCCTCAATACTCTTTGCTCCTCTCAAAGCCTCCATTTAAAGAAGTCTCCAATCCCATCACCTCTTCATTTCCTGCCCTGCTGCAAACCTTTGAATTGATCTCTATAATGCACCTGAACCAGATACCTTTCCTCTTGAACTCCTTTTCAGCTCCCTTTTATGTTATCTTCCCCTTTTAGATTGTACGCTCCTTGAGGGCAGGGGCTCTTTAAAAAAAAAAAATTTTGTGTCCAATGCTTAGCACAGTGTCTGTGCTTAACAAATGTTTATTAACTGTCTATTTAGGGGTTTCATATTTGGAAAACCTTGCCATTATCAGTGCTTCATTGTTGTAAACAAAACACTTCCTAAGCCTTCAAGAATTCTATAAGTAAGATTTGTTCTGATCATTACCATAGTTCCTTCCTACACCATGCTGCCTTTATTTATCACCGTGGTGAAACTATTTAAATGTAACATGTGGCTGTTAAAATTTGATTGGATTTGTAAAAAAGTTGTATTTATATTTTTCAAGTTGGGGGAAGATTATAACTGATCTTAATCTTTGAAGGGATGGGATTATATATTTTTTAATATAATCACTTTGTGTCCCTTATAACATATGCGGTCAATTGGTTTACAAATCATTCAAGACCAACTCCTAAAAGTATGGGGGCCACAAGGAACTGAGGGATGAAAATAAAAGGATGTGTCTGAGTCCTATCTATACACAATAGGAAAGTAGTTGTTTATCCTTCATTTCAAAAAGGACTAATGACATCATGAGACTTGCTCATGAATTGATTTGAGTGAGGCACAAGGTCACCAACCTCACTCTCTCTTACAGAGTCATCAATGCCCAGTGGCTTTCTCCAAGGTGGTCTCATTTTAGGAACATATGGAAGAAGCATGAAAATCCAGGGCGAGAATTCTATTTTGTGCGTATGGTTTTTCTTTGAATGGTTCAGTTGTTCTCATGCTACTCATTAGCTCTGAACCAAGTATTGTAGTCACTGAGCCATATTTGATTTTGTGTTCTAAAACTAAATCTTTCCAGCTGTGGTGGTTTTGTTCCTTAATTGGAAAAAAATAAAATTCAACTAGTTTATATAATAGTCCAGAAGAGTTTGTCCTTATGATGCATAGCCTTTAGAATGAGAATGTTTCTATCACCGGACATGTGCTTCATAAGTTCCCTGGGACTCTGAGAATTTAAGTGATTTACATAAAGAACTAAGAGGCAGTGTGTATCAGAAGCATCATTTGAACCCTTGGAGTCATTCAGACTCCAAGACCAACCAGCTCTCTATGTACCATATACTATGTCTCTGTATACCAAGATAGTCCCCATGAAGTTGGAAATATATATATATATATACACATATATATATATGCATGTATGTGTATACACATGTATACACATGTTGTAATATTATAGTGTACTATTTTACAATATAATATTATAATACAGGATTCTTGGCTCAGTGAGAAGGCAAATGAAATTCTATTTTACACTGATAGTAACAATCCAAAGAGCTTTTATAATGCCCTGAAGACTATTGTGGGCCAAAGACCTTAGGTGCATCTCAACTATTCAGCACTGATGGGCCCACATTGATTACTTATAAATACATGATCCTGGAGAGATGGGCTGAACACTTCTCAAGAGACCATCATCAACCAATGCTGAAGCCACTGACAATATACTTCAGGTTGAAATCAATCCTTCTCTAGCTGAACTTCCAACTGAAGAAGTTTTGAATTCTATCAAGCTCCTCTCATGTGGCAAAATATCTAGTGCTGATTCTGTTCCAAATGAGATTTACAAGTCAGGTGTCCACTGCTTATATAAAAGCTGACAAAAGTCCAGGTTATATGTCAAGGGGAGGTTATTTCCCAGGAGTTCAAGGATCCTTCCATTGTCCATCTCTATAAAGGAAAGGGAAACAGGCCTTCCTGTGACATTCATGGCGGGGGGGGGGGGGGTCTCGCTCTTAGTCACTGACAGCAAGATTCTTGCCTGAGTCGTCCTTACTAGGCTGACCCTTCACCTAGAAGATGGTTATCTACCTGAGAGCTCATGTGGCTTCAGAAAAGGCCAAGAAACAATCAATATGGTGTTTGCTGCTCAACAACTCCAGAAGAAATGCCAGGAGCAGAACAGAGGTCTGTGCACAATGTTCATCAATCTGATCAAGTCCTTTGATACTGTCAGTCATGATAGTTTGTGGGAGATCAAGACAAACTTTGATTGCCTCAAGAAGTTCATCAGTACTGGACACTGGTTCCATGATTGCATGCTTGCACACGTTCTGGATAATGGACAATGTTCTTGTACCTTCTAGGTCACCAATGGAGTGAAGCAGGGCTGTGTGATTGCTCCCATGATTTTTATCATGATATTTTCAGCAATTTTGTTGGATGCTTTCAATGAGGACAAAAACAGTGTCAAGATCAGATACTGCACTGATGGCAAATTATTTAACTTGAAAGGGCTACTAGCCAAGACTAAAGTGGAGGGAGAGTTGGTGTGCAACTTTTTGTTCTCAAATGACAGTGCTCGCAACAAAGAAGGTGCTGTGCTCTATGAGCAAAGAAGAACGGCAGTAGCCCAAAAGAAACATGAGATGTGCAAATTTAGAAACATCTCCATTCTAAATGTTCATGCAGACTATTTGTACCCAACCTGTGGTAGAGCCTTCTTAGCCAGCACTTATTGATCAGCCACAGCTGCACACAGGGTACATTGACCAGAACATAATGATGTCATTTTGTTCCTTGAGTATTGAGGACAACAACCAACCAAACAATATTATAATACTATATTATATATAACTCTGCTATATTTTATTGTTTTGTATTGTATTGTATCATATCATATCATATTGTATGTATTATATTGTATCATATTAATAGTGGATAGCTTTTAGTTTCATGGAGGTGGTAAAACAGGTAAGAAACATGAGCAGCAATTGGGAGAAGAGGGATACTAAGGTATAAAGTCACCCTGTTTGAACCTGATGTTGAGGACAGAGACCAGCTTGGAGATGAGGCAGGTAGTGTATAGGATACCTACTCCTAGACAGACTTTTGTGTGAAACTAGAAGTTATCAGGAGTTGTTAGGAAAGTAAAGACTATAGAATGAAAGCACCCTGCTCTGACTCTTCCCTGTCTGCCATCCTGAAGTGGGGCATCCACAAAGGGAATCTACATCCATAGAAAAGAGGGACCCACTATCACCACACATTGGGTACCACAGAAAGCTTCTTCTCTTTAAGAGGATATCATCAAGGAGCAGCTAGGTGGCGCAGTGGATAGAGCACTGGCCTTGGATTCAGGAAGACCTGAGTTCAAATCCGGCCTCAGACACTTAACACTTACTAGCTGTGTGACCCTGGGCAAGTCACTTAACCCCAATTGCCTCACTAAAAACCAAAACCAAAACCAAAACCAAAACAAACCAAAAAAAGAGGATATCATCACCAGCTGTGCATTCCAGCAAGCTACAGGAGGAGAGACAATGGGCACTGCCTATTGGGTACTATGGAGAGCTGCAGCAGACATGTAGTGTTGAGGAATTAAAAGAAAATTCACTTGCTGGAAGCATTGCCTAGTGCATGAGTCTGTACAGGTCTCTGGAGAAGAATTATGCATTGGCAGGAGTGACACTCTTCCAGGGGTTTTATGAGTTTTGTTTGCTGTGGCCAGTAAAAGATTTCCTCCTCAAATGTGTAAACTCTGTGCTTTTAAGGGGAGTTGGTAACACTTCATAGGGTGGCATCATCTAGGAAAGTTCTCAGATTTGGGGGGAAGGAGAAACCAAAGGGATGAGAAATTCTACCAAGATGCTCCCTAAACCCATGTGTCACATGAGAATCTCTAATGTAAGGATTATATTTTGGGAGATTGTGTAGAATTAAATGAAAACAACGACCTTTTGCATTTTCAATATTTGTGGTTTCATGTCCCTTGCAAATGCCATGACAGATGTGAGCCCAATTCTGACTATGTTTTGCATTGTTGCATGGAGGTGAGCAACCAAAAATGACTACCCAGTTATTGGAAGGTTGATATACAGGGATAAGGATAAAACATCACAAAGACCTGTTGCTTTGGGGGACAGAGGTGCCCTGAAGACTGTGATGAGAATAACATTCAATAGACTAAAGATTGTTCAGAACTCCCTGAGCAGGTAAAGAATATTAGAGGTATATAGATTGGGATTTGGGAGGGTGGGGGAAGAGGATGAGGAGGACTTTTGGAGTGATGTTTAGATTGAGATGGAGGGGTCAGGGAAGAAGATGGGGACTTTTGGAGGTATGGCTGAAGTGGAGGGGCAAGAGTGTGGGGGGAGAAAACAAGATAATAGGTATAGGGTAAAAAGAGAGACTGAGAAAGAAAATAGGTAAAAATAAGATGGAGGGAAATGCACAAATAGTAATTATAACTTTAAATATGAATGGCATGTTTATAGAAGCTCTCTTTGTAGTGGCAAAGAACTAGAAATTTCAGGGATGCCCATCAACTGGAGAATCATTGAACAAGTTGTGAAGTATGGTTGTGATGGAATATTACTGTGCTATAAGAAATGATGAGCTCAATGATCTTAGAAAGTCATGAAAAGAGTTGAACAAAATGATAAAGAGCAAAATGAGCAGAACCAAAAGAACACTGTATACAGTAATAGCAATATTGTTTTAAGAACAACTTTGAGCAACTAAGTTATTTTGACTATAATTATTATAAATACCCAAATTAACTATAAATGACATATGAAGACACTATCTGCATCCAGATAAAGAACTGATAATAGAAGAATATATAGAATAATTTTACACACATACACATACATATATACATGTATGTATACATATAACCATATCCATATCCATCCATCCATCCATCCATCTATACATCCATCCATATATATATTTGCGGGGCAATGGGAGTTAAGAGACTTGCCCAGGGTCACACAGCTAGTAAGTGTCAAGTGTCTGAGGCCAGATTTGAACTCAAGTCCTCCTGAATCCAGGGCCAGTGCTTTATCCACTGAGCCACCTAATTTCCCCTATAAATATATATTATAATAATGTAATGCAAATAATATATATCAAATAATATATTACATATAAATGGAAACATTCATGTTGATGTATCGCCAAGAGGAAAACGTATCATTGATGTCTTAGAAACTATGATCACCAAAATAAATTTTGGGGAATAGTTACAGGGCTGGGGATGACAGCCAACCTTGGTCCCTAAAAATAATCTCTAGCCCTGTATCTTTCATTGGGTCCATTACATCAGGACTCAGCATCACATACAGAGGGAGAAAGCAAAGTTTGAAGTATGCCAAATAACAATTATATTTAAGCCATTTATTGAGGAAAAACTGGAGGCATTTGGCTTTATAACATCTAAGAAGCAGAAGTCTCTGTGACCTTAGTGGAAAGGATTGAATCCCCCTTGGAGTTATATCTGAGCACATCTGGGGTTTCCAAGGGAGATGATGTATATTAGCTAAGAGGTGGATGTGGTGGCTTCCTTGTGTCCTCATAAGATTTCTGGAGTTTCTATTGACATTCACGCAGACACCAGCCTCTTCAAGGTGCCTGCTGGGTACTGTAGGCAGCAAGCAGGGGGCAGGGAAAAAGAATCAGCCTGCTCTGACTATCCATTCCTCTTGAGCAGAAGCTTATAAAAGGATACCAGGCAGTGCTGGCAAGACACAGCAGTTTCAGAAACTCTGCACTTCCATCTAATGCTATGAGCCCCCAGATTCATAGCTGCATCATGAGAGGCTTAAATTTGTAGGCTTCCCAGCAACCAAGAGATTGAGAGTTATCTGGGGTGGGATGGGGGGGGACAGCATTAAGGCTAGAGTGTTTTCGCTGCATGAACAGCATGTAGTGTGTGAGCAGAAAACAACATTCACTATTTTATCTCCTTGACTTCCAACCATTCTGAGAAACATTCCAGAAACTCGCCCTCTCTTCAGTGGAGGAATAAGGAACCCCCTAAAATACCTATAGTCAGTGACATGATAACAGATTCCCCTAGCCCTTATACATCACCTATAGCAAGATAGGGGTAGCTAGGTGGTGATTGGATAGAGCACTTGGCCTGGAGTTAGGAAGATCTGAATTCAAATCTAGCCTCAGACACTTACTAACTCTGTGACCCTGGGCAAATCACTTAATCCCTATTTGCCTCTATCCCTTATCTATAAAACATGGACACACCAGAGAAGGAAACGGCAAACCACTCCAGTATTTTTGTCAAGAAAACCCCATGGACAAAGTTCATGGGTCACGTAGAGTTGGACATGACTGAATGACTGAATAACAAGAAGTAACAAGACAGAGTTCGGGATAGGAACTGAACCTTGTAATATCATTTGTATAAAGGACTTCCACATGAGGGAACTCTCTGTACCTATGCAGGTTGTCACCTCCTCTGCATCTTATTCTCTTAGAGAATGGATTAGTACATTGGAAAATTACCACTGCTATATGTGATAGAGAGGCAACCAGATGACTCAGTAGTCAGAGTGCTAGGCTCTCAGTCAAAAAGACCTAAATTTGGACCCGGTTTCCAGCATTTGCCAGCTATGTGACTGTGGGAAAGATTCTAAGCCTGTAAAATGAAGCAGGTTGGATTCAATAATCTCTCAGGCCTGTTCTGGATCTAAAGATATCATCCGAGGATATGTTGAGGGTCCCACAATCAGCTGATGTCAAACATAGGAATGAAACCCAGGTCTTTCTCATTCCAAGGCCTTCTGTGTAATATTGCCTCTCTGTCTTCTATAATAATTGTATAAAAGACCAAGATTAGAATATATACAAACAACTAAACTCGGAATAAAAGAACCAATGTAAATAACCATACTTTGTCATTAATTTTTTACCTCATTCCTTTTCTTTTAAAGTCTTTTAAATAAAATATTTTATCAGGAATTTCAGATGCTCCATATCGTCAACTGATTCTCTATATTGCACATATATTACTATCAGATCCTTATGGAAAATGAAGACAAGAAGACTGTTCTCATTTTCCCAGCAGGGAAATCACATCATGAGGGATTTCTAGAGCACAGGACATTATTCAGAAGCTCACCGAAAAAGTGGTAGGTCTTATGAACTACTTAGAAGTACAGGTCTATCCAGATGACCTCATTGTTTTTAGGGAATCATTGGAAGAACATGAGGAGAGGCTAGTGAAGGTGTGAGAGAAGCTGGAGGCTACTGGCCTAAATCTGTCGCTTGAAAAATGTGATGTTTGCAGACCATCTGTCAAATATCTGGATCATGTGGTATTTCAATGTGGAGTAGGTACTAACCCTTAAGAGAAAGAAGTGCTCGTTACCTGATCTCATCCAAAGAAAAATCATAAACTGAAGATATTTGGCGGTTGGGGAATAATCAAATTTGTGGGAAAACTACCTTGTCATTGCAAAGCCCCTCAGTGACCTCTTTCACGGGGTATCTTGTTGGAAGGAGTCACAAGCAGAAGGACAGAAGGAAAATTTGGAAATGAGCTAAAGGCATGTTGATACCCTATTCCATGGACCCAGTGCATCTGAGACCATGGTAATTCCTACAGCCAAGGTGAAGGCATATGTGACTTAAAGACAGGAGGAGACCCAGTAGAGAAAAGTGTCAGGATTACTAAATATGTATACTACCACTTTTCGTTCTACATTGTAGCTACTCTCTCTAGCACCTAGATAGATGTTGGATGTATATTGGAAGATATATGTAAACAGGTTTTTTTGCCTCCTTCCTTTTTAGTTTAAAGTCTTTTAGATAAAAATTTTGTCTCCAGGAAAATATATTTTTAGCAGTACTTATTAAGTGTATTTTATCCTCGGCCAAGCGAGCTCATCATTCCAATATTTGTGGTGCAGAACTAGAAACCCCAATTAAACAACTACATGTTTAATTCTTTCTCAGAAACATCTCCCAGGGATTAAGCTGCAAACTCAATTGTCTCTTTAGCCCACAAATTCCTCCTGGAATTGGAAGGGTATTTTCCCTTAACTCTTTCCTTATCCTGCCTTTTCCTGTTCCTAGGATCATTGGTAGAAAATGCTGGCAGAGCTATTTTTAGGAGTTGCCTTGGCCCACAATAAGGATAGAACTCTTCTATTGCCCATCCTAGACCCCAGGCCCACTTTCCTGGTCCTGAGAGAGAGAGAGAGAGAGAGAGAGGTAGCTATCTTTTATGTTCCCTTACTCATCCTACAAATGAAAGGGAAAATAATTCAGTGCCCTCTCCTTACCTCCTTTGAATTGAGCCAAAAAATGAGACTTCTTCTCTACTTGGTCTATGTTGAGTCCCTAAATCCCACCCTCCCATTTATTTTGAAGACTTTTCAGTAGAGCCTAAGGCAGGGGAAGACAAAACAAAAGCCCAAGAAGAATATTTCTGACTTTTCTTTAAGGATGAAGGGATCCATGTGGGGCTGCCACTGGCAAGATCTGAAAAACAGAGGCAGAGAGTAGCAACATCTTCTCTTAACTAGAAGAGGAAAAGAGATAGAAGTGCATCAAAATCAGCCAGAAAATAGTCCCAAAGCATTAATTCAGTGTGAAGGAGATCATTTAAAATGTTTTAAGTGAGAAAGGGATGTTGTCACTTTAATTCTATTTAAAGGGATGGTATGAACAATGTTATCTCTGTGGACATATTAGAGTGTGTGAAGCCACAATCCCTCTAAGTCCCATCATGGTTTTCTTATATATTCCCTGGATATTTTTGCTAGCTATAGAGCTAAAACTCAGAAGGTAATAGAGCTGGAAGGGGTCTCAGAAGTCATCTGCCCCAAGCCTCTTATTTTTCAGGTGAGGAAAGCGAGTTCTAAGACTTACCTGGGAATGATTGAGAAGGGGGAGGATTAAGAAAGGGTTACTAGGGGCAGCTAGGTGGCACAGTGGATAAAGCACCGGCCCTGGATTCAGGAAGGCCTAAGTTCAAATCTGGTCTCAGACACTTGACATTTACTACCTGTGTGACCCTGGGCAAATCACTTAACCCTCACTACCCCACAAAAAAAAGAGGACAGAAAGGGTTACTAGGTTGTCCCTCTGTGACTGGGGAATGGGAATCCCCAGAATCCAGGTGAGCTGTGGGAACAATATTAAATGCTCATTTAATTTAATCCTTTAATTCTTAAAAAAAACTAAAAGGCTATTTCCTCCAGATTCCTATCACAAAGAGGATTTTGGGTTTACATTGCAACTAGGACTTTACTTAGTTCAATAATTTTGAATCAAGAGAGAGGAAAAGGAACCCCAGGATTTTAGGATTTGAGACTAGAAGGAATCTCAGTGGTCATTTTCATGAGATACCTTCATTTTACAAAGAAGGAAACTGAGTCCCAGGGAGGTAAATTTCTCAAAGCTCAGATTTGAACCTAGGTCCTCCAGCTTCTGAGCCTGCTGCTTTTGCATGGTGTTCCCTTTCGCTAGAAGTCTTCAGGTGATGGCTGTTGAAGGGCTGTAGAAAGGACTCCTGGACAGGCATGGATTGAACCAACAAATTCGGAGATCCTCCCAGCTCCAGAACTTTTATTTTGTAGTTTGCTGAGTTCACAGGTCTTAAAAAGACATCCAAGTTCCCTCTGTGAGCCAGCTCTATTTTTTTTTTACCATAGAAGCTGGAACTATTAAGGCCATGGGAGTGGGGGCTGGGGATTGAATGTGGAAAAGTGATTGGCATTTTCTAGCAAATTTTTTAAATAATCCTTTCTTAAGAGCTTATTTCTCCCTGGTGAAGACTGAAAGAAAAGGAGGAGGCTAACAGATCAATCCCAGTCACCTTGATGGGGATCCAAGGTATCCTCCCTTCTCAAAAAGTTCCACTCCCTTCTTAAAGTGCAGAGAAGGGATGCCATGGGCTTCATAGATCCCAGCATCTCTTCCACCAAAAAAGTCATTCAGAGGATCCATGAAAGGGCAAAAAAAGATATAAGGAGAAATGGGCCAGTGCTGCTACCCCAACCCATAGCTGGAATGGATCGGTCCTCCCCTGTCCTTCCTTTGAGGGTCTGAAAGAAACAGTGTACTTTAGCAACTCCTTTCTGAGTACCAATCATGGTACTAGGAGGTCCCCTAGAGAATGCCATGAACATCTACCCTGCTGCAACTCTTCCCTCTCCCTTTTTAATCCCCTAAATTACTAAATAATGTTCCCTAAGCCGATGAAATCACAGATCCTAATTACTGGCCAATTAACTTCCCAATCCTACTTCTTGACCTCAGCTTTAATACCCTATGAACATCTATTCTTGATTACTAAGGGGAATAGGAAAGAGGGCCAAATGCTGAGCAAATCCCCACCACTGGAAACGCTCAGAGGATTATGGTAGGTGACATTGTATTGAGCAATCACCCACATGATACAAACTCCAGCTTGGCACCCTCATATGTAGCCTGTCTACCAGATATGCTGGTAAATGACAGGATAGCACCTGTACATTGGGTCACTTCTATTGTTTCTCATTTCTCTGACATCACTGGGTATGGGGTTATGAAGGCACTGGGTTATCCTTGGGAATAAGTCAACCTGCATTAAAGGCTAACAAGGGACAAATAAGTGCACAGCAAGTAAAGAGAAGGTCTTAGGGTCAATTTAGAGTCATCAAGACCATTGCAACTTGGTTCTCACAACCAGGCAGCATGAAGGAAATCGATTTCTAGCCATCCCTTTCTTATTCTTTAATTATAAGAGTTCCTTAAGGCTCATTTCTTGAATCAATCAATCAATAAACATTTATTAAATGCCTACTATGTGCCAGGTGCTCTGCTAAGAGCTGGGATACTAAAAGAGGCAAGAGAGAATTACTGCCCTCAAGGAACTTACTTTTTCTCAAGGCAATCCCATTTCTTCTACAGCTTGAACTACAGCCACAATATAAATGTCTCCAAAATCCCTCTTCTTAGGCCCCTCGATCACATCTCCAACTGCCTACAGGCACTCTTTTGGGTGTCTCACCAGCCAACTCAACATGCCCCCAAACAAACCTTCTATTTCACCCTCTAAGCCTATTTTTCCTTCTCACTTCATTTTTCATGATTATAGCCCTACCACTTTATATGTTGGGCTGTTCACCTTGACTCATTCCTCTTCTTCATTTTATAGGGTGTCCCCAAAGTCTCTATTAAATCTATTAAAGTTTAAATTCTTTGTTCATATTGACTTGCTCGGTAAGTCTGTGTCATTTCCACCTCTGAAATGTCTTTTGCAGCCATCCCCTCCTCTTATTCCCACCACCACCACCATCTTAGAATAAGCCATCATCACCTCCTGCCTGGACAATAGTAATAGCCTCTTTATTTTTTTAAGTAATAAACGTTTTATTTATATATTGAGCTCCAATTTTTATCCCTCCTTCCCTCCCTTCCCTTCCCCCTCCCTGAAGTGGTAAGTAGATATGGGTTATACATGTACGATTATGTAAAACATGACCATATTAGTCATTTTGTACAAGAACATTTTAATAAAAGAAAAAAATGAAAGTGAAAATAAAGCCTTGTCACTTCCCTCTTCCTCCTCTAAACAATCTGCATGGTACAATGGAAAGACTGCTGTTTCTAGAGTCCAGAGACCTGAATCCAGTCTCTAAATACTCTGTGACACTGGGCAAGTGGCCTTGGGCAAGTCACTTAACTTTACCCAGACTCGTTTTCTCATCTTTTAAATAAGGGAATTGGGGTAAATGGCCTCTGATGTCTCTTACAGTTCTAAATCTATGATCCTATTATCGCAGGACCTTAAAAATGACTGACGTCCCCTTAATAATACATTAATACTAACACAACACTTGCTACCTCTGTGACCTTGGGTAAGTCATTTAATCTCCCTGGGCCTCATCTGTAAAATGGGGGAGTTGGATTATATGGTTTCTGAGGTCCCTTATGAACTCAGATGACAGATACACAGCCCATTATCAAGCCAATACTTTAAGACTCACCAGTGTGATAGAATGTTCATTTATACTTCTGATATAGCTTTCAAGGACCCAGGTTCACTTCCACACTACAAGGAGGCATCAGAGTAGGACTTTAGTGGAGGGTTTCATCCTTGATAAAGTTTTATTCTAGAGCTAGAAATGATGCCTATTTCAGCTGCCACTGGGAAGTGTAATTGTGTTGTATTGAAGATTTTCAAAGGACTAATCTCTCTCTGATTATTAGTTTATACTCCCTACTCCCTTCAAAAGAAGGGACAACAGGCCTCTCCTCTTTACTTCATTTAGTGACTCCTTTGCTTATGACATCCAACAAGAGAATGTGTTATAAGAGGGGAGGTCTTAGGGCCTCCTTCTCTCTGAGGCCAAATGGCCACAAGGAATTGATCCTTGGCCTCTGTGTTGTTGTTGGGTTGTTTTTTTTTCCTTTTCAGCAGCAGGAGCCTCTAAACTGGTGAGTTCAGCAGGGCATTTATTCTAGAATCTGGGTTCCAGAGCCAGCACATCATCGATGCCCTGAAGAGCAACGTGGCCTTGAAGACCCAAGGACTCATCCAACTGAGATGCCATCTTTGGGTGGGACCTTGATGGAAACTCAATCTCTGTGGGGAATAGGCTTAGAATTTAGCTCAGCTAGAAGTTTTAAACCTATTCCTCACAGAGATAGAGGTGGTATAAGGTAGAGTATGCCCCCCAGGGAATGGAAGAAATGTAGGCACTTGTCTTTCTGTTATACTTTTGAAGTAAAATATCGCTTGGTAAAAGAAAAACAAAAAATATATGGGTTTTTCTACCTCATCGTCATGCTTATGAACAAAATGTTTCCTGAGTGTTTTGATGATAAATAGGCACATCTTAGTCAATCCTGGCAAATCCTCAGCAATGTTCTGGTTCTGGATAATCTGAATATTACACAGAGGAGATGTTGGCAAACCAATAAGGAGCACATAACAGAGATCTAATTGAGAATTTACTGTAGCGTATAACAACCTTGGGGGCAACCGAAGGTGACAGAACCTAGCAACAGATTTAGATTTACTGCCGTCCGGTGATAATTCCATCACAGCAGAAAGCATTTCATATGGAAATAAAATAATGGTTGTTAAATGTTTCCAGTTGATGATTTGGACCTGACTAGTTAGTTGTGCATTTCCTCCATGGCTTGTATCAGAAAGTTAATTCAACTTTCATTTAGAATGGTTGAATTAATATTTTCAAGAATAAGAGATAACGGGTCTGGTAACAGATGGGTAAGAGACATGCCTAAATCTTTGTAATATATTAAAAACATATTAATAGACCCCACCAATCCACCCATGCATACGAACAAAGGAAAACCCTATACTTTAGCTATAATGTTGTCTTCCAGGCCCATTCCACACAACTACATCATGGGTAAGACTTCCTGCTTCTGCAACTAGGGAAAGTGTGTTAAATGGGGTGTGGGTGAGGGATAAAATGACACCTTTCATTCCTCTCCAGAGACACCATGAGGAATGAAAGTTCAGATGCTGATGTAAAGAAAATACCCATCAGGAAGTGCCATGGCAAGCAGAAAATGATTTTTTTTGTTCTCGCGTATCAATGTCACTTGCCAATTCCTTTTTGCATCTGGTTTTTAAAAGCAAGCATCTCTATCTCTTCAGGTTTTGTGTTGTTGTGTTCCAGACTGTTTCCAGTGCACAATATAAGTAGCTAGCTGAGAGTCTAATTGACAGATTACACAAATCAAAAAAGCTAGCAAGGCTTAAATGAACTTATATTTTATTTATACCAAGAATGTACCTAAGTCATGTAGATTTAAGTAAAGTGGAAGGCTGGGCCAACCTAAAAACTGGAGCCTCCAGCAACATGACCTCAGAGAATTTGGAAGTCCCTAAATTCAGCTTCCTGTTGGGTTTCTTGCCTTAGAAATGTTGTTCATATTCTTCCAACAAATAGTTTGATGATTTATTATCCGTTTGATTTATACCAATCTGGAGACGAGCAGGTACCACGTAACTGTGTCCACAGGACTGAATGGGATGTGCTAGTAACCCACACTAATATTTCTACATGCATAATAAACCTAAACTTTTAATGCCTGAAAATCCTTGGAAATCCATTTGATCGTAGACCTCTGGGTACACTGTTGGGCTCCCCATTCTAGGACTCCCTGCTACACCTCAGCACTATGGTTGCTATACCAGCAATCCCTATAAGCCTCTATATTCTCCAGTTCTAGATCAGCAGTCGAACCATTATAGGCTCTCCAATAAAGGAACATGGTGAGAGAACAACGTATCATCATGTCCTCATCTTGCCCAGTGCGATATCTTTGTCCGGGGGTTATCTATAATTGGTTCTAAGGTATCAGACTTGGAATCAGGACAGATCTGAGTTCCAATAACCAGCTGTGTGACCTTTAGCAAGTGACTTAAACTTTCTTGGTCTCAGTTTCCTAATCTGAAAAAGAGGGATAGAACACTTACACATTATCTAATTTGCACAGCTGGTTTGAGAAAAGCACTTTATAAACCTTGAAGCATTAATATGATCTGCTGTGGTTTCTTTAATTATATTTTGGTCTATATAAAATGGGGAATGTTACAAGAAAATAACTAACCTGAATGATTTCAAAGCCAGGAGAAGAAACAGCATACATGTAAATCTCTGATTTTAAAAGAAATGATCTGATGGGCTCTTAGGTCTGATCCACAAGAACAGAACCTTTAAAGCATGTGCATATGTGAATAAAACGGGGTCAAAAGGGCAAGTGTTAGTTGGCCTCTAATAAAAGAAAGTCAATAACCTTCCCTGATTGGGAGAATAAGTAGAAATAGGAAATCAAACAGCCTGGTTATCAGAGAATGACTGCTCCCACTATCAATACGACTAATGAAAGATCTGACAACTAAAATATTTGTTAGGTTTAAATACATTCCATGCATCTGAGAAAAGTCAGTTATGGTTTATTATTTCAATTTTTTGTTAGAGGATATAAAAGCAGCTACATCAATTTTGCAAAGATAGCCATAAAAGAAATCAGCCCAAGTAAAAATTTTACACTTGGCATAGGTACTATATCAAAATTTATGGATTTTACTTTTCGGCACCTCTTCAGCAGCAGATAAAACCCTTGGCAATTAACACTCTGCTTCAGACAAGAAGTTCTATGTACACATTCTCATTTAGGTCTTTGTCCTTTAGAGAAAGGACAGAAGATAATTGGAAGCAGCTTTCAAGCCATGATGCTTTTTTCAGTTTTTCTCTGAGAGTGGGTGTTAATACCATGCAACTTTGTCCTTGCAAATAAAAATGGAGTCCTATAAAAAATCAATGCATAACACAAGCATGTTTGGAATGAGCTGGTCCTTTGCACACCTCCAATGAGTCAGGAAGAAAAGGTGTTTCTGACTTAGAATGTGAGAGCTAGAAGGGATCTTAGAGCACAGCTGTAGCTAGCGATTTGTTTATGCCTGGAACAATATGAACTGCATGCTTAAATAACTTTTTAAGTCAAATCCAGTTGGATGGGGAGATACCCCTGGACACCATGAAACAGCTGTTAGGGAAGACCTTGGGTGATGAAGGTATATTTGGGGAGGAATAGGATCAGAGTAGGCCAGAGAGGCACTCACAAGAAATGCAGCTGCTGAAGACAGACGTGTACCTTCTGGTAGTTTCCCATTTTAAATAATCCATATGGCTAACTGGGTGCTAAGCTTAGATGTTTTTCACTCTGTTGAAGTTTTCGAGTCCATGCAAGTGCTGGCACCACCCTCTACATTTATGTGACTTGGAGCAAAAAGCCCCAGTTGCCCCACCCTAGTTATGGCTCTCTATTGAAGAACTCCTCTAGTTCAGTTTACTCATCTTACAGATGAAGAAATGAAGCTCTTCAAAAATGAAGAGATTTGACCAAGATCTTACAACTAATTAGTGGAAAGACTGTGTCTAGGACCTCAGGTTCCTGCATCTCAGATCTGACAGATCATCTTTAAATAAAAGAGGCATTAGGAATCTAGGGAAATTAAGCTAGATTAAAACAAATACAACAACAACAACAACAACACACTTGTTTCCTAAAACCAACAAAAGCCCTAGTCAAAAAGAGCTACTTCAAGTGACCTACGATAATAGCTCAGAATTCAAATCACAAAGACATCTTTCTAAAAATTACAAGTAGTTCACTTGTTCAAAGGAATTTTTGTTGGAGCAAAAGTAGTCTTACCGCACAAGCACCAGAGAAAGAAAATACCAACAGAGATGCTCATTTCTAAAGCAAAAATAAGGGCAGTAAATGAGCGCAAGCCCTTTCCAAAGATAATTAGTGTGCACTCGGAAACTACACCACCATATCTCCTACTTATTGAAGTTATTTTTTATCCACCGATTTTTTTAATCTTCACTGATTCCTTTAGTTAAGATTTCAGCCCACCAACCTTTCTTCTTTGTTTAAATCTTCACAAAACTGCACCCTGTTAATGTTGTGCCAGTTTCCTGTCAAATCTTCACACCCACCTGACCAGATGACAGCCTGAATGTGTAATAATGAATGATAGTTACATATTTTCTCACTAAGTCCATTACTCATAACCAATCACATATTTTAAGTATAATCTTTAGGGGGAAGGGGAAGGCATAATAAAATATTTGTTGTTCTGCTTGTGTTCAGTCTTGTTCATCCTGCCTCTAACAATTTTTCCCCATTTGTCTCCTCTCTAGTCACAAGGCAGTTGGAGTTCAGGCCCTTATCACCTCTCTCCTGGAAAACTGTAATAGCTTCTTAATTAGTCTTCAATCCCACTAAGGTAATCTTCCCTAAGCACAGGTTATGACTATGTTACATATCGAGGAGGCCCAGACTGCAGACCACAGGTCAAAGCCATCAGTCTTGCCACCTTCCTTCCACCTATCCTACAGAGACCATGCCCTGAAGCGTCTAATCCACTCAGCTTTGAACCTCACACCCAGAGGTCTAAGCTGTCCTCACTGATGACAGCTGCTACACCTGTCTGATCCCAGACCCCTGGCTGGTAACACTGAGAGATGGAAGTATTCCTGCATGAAAGAAATCTGGGAAACTGTCAAAGTAAGCTGCCACATCATCACTCCAATATCTATGCAGACTTGCAAGACCAAAATCCCCTTCCTATCTCTAGCTTTCCTTAGGCCCTTGTTGACTCTACAGAATAATCTTTCATAGTTCTCACATAGAACTTGTAAATCTCGTGCATTTTCTCTCCTTATTATGCTCACTGGTTTTCCTCATCACTTATCTAGAGAAGCCTTTGCTGCCAAATATAGAAATTGAAATGGGCAGGAGAAACTATCTCAATTGAAAAGTCTCAGAACTCATACCAAAAACAAATGCTTCTTGGACTACTCTAGTGAATGGCCCTGAATGGTCCAGTAAAATTGGACCCAGGAATAGGGTCCCTTTAGTGCTGTTAATTCATACTCAGTTGCTAGAATTAAGCAAAGGGCAATCTAATTTATCCCTGCAGCCCACTTCTGTCTGGTTGGGTAGTATAACGAAATTTTCTCTGAGACACTTGGAGGATGATTTCATTCAATTTTAAGTGTGTAATCTGTTTAGGCCCAGGGACAGCACTATGGTACATGGTGCTATTGGAAAATTCAGAATGATGTCAAGTTATCCCATACCTGCAAGATATTAAAAGAGGATGGTACAGTGGATAGAGTGCCAGGCCTGAAATCAGGAAGACTCATCTTCCTGAGTTCAAATCTGGCCTCAGACATATGCTAGCTTTGTGACCCTGTGCAAGTCACTTAACCCTGTCTGACTCAGTTTTCTCATCTGTAAAATGAGAAGGAAATGGCAAACCACTCCAGAATGTTTGCCAAGAAAATCCCCTGGACGGTATTTGTGTGCCATGGTCCATAAAGTCATAAAGAGTTGAACATGACTGAGCAACTGAACAACAACAAGCATTCACAGTTGCTTCTTAATAAATCCCCTTGATTCCTGTCTGTCCTCTCTCCAATCTATCCACCACAGATTCTAAAGTGATATTCCTAAAGCACGAAGTGGATCATATCATTCTGCTCAAGAAGCTTTGTTGGCTCTATTACCTTTAGACTAAAATGCAAACTCCTCTCTCAGGAATCTGAAGTCTTTTATAATTTGACTTGAATCCACCTTTCTTTTTTTCCCTTATTAATTTTTTTTATTTTGAATTTTTATTTTCCCAAATTACATGTAAAAACAAATTTTGACATCAATTTTTTTTAAAACTTCACATCCCAAATTCTCTTCCTCTCTTCCCACCCCGCCCTCAAGAACTCAAACAATTCAATATATTATACATGATTAGAGTCATGCAAAACATTTCCACATTATCCAGGTTGTGAAAGAAAATAGACAAAAACAAAACCTCAGATGAAGAAACTAACAAACAAGTTATGCTTCCACCTGTATTCAGACACCATCAGTTCTTTTTCTGTAGATGGATTGCATTTTTCATAAGTCCTTCAGAGCTGTCTTGGATCATTGCATTGCTGAAAATCACCAAGTCATTCACAGCAGATCATCTTACAATATTGTTGTTACTTTGTACACAGTACATTTCACTCTGCATCAGCTCATGTAGGTCTTTCCAGGTTTTTTCTGATAGCATTCTACTCATCATTTTTATAGTAAACTACATTTATATAGTACTTTAAAGAGAGATTTCCTTACAATAAACCCATGAGGTTGATTATTGCAACAACCGTAATGGATAACAATGATATAGTACCTTATACCTGACAAATGAACCTATCTTTCTAAGCTGATTACATTATTATATTTCCTCTCACATCATCGTAACTAGCACTTATATAGTACCTACTATGTGCCAAGCACTTCACAAATATTATCTCACTTGATCTTTACAACCACCCTGGGAGATGGGTGTGGACATTATCTACATTTTCCAGATGAGAAAACTGAGGCAGATAGAGATTAAGTGACTTGCCCAGGGTCAGACAGCCAATAAGTGCCTGAGGGCAGAGCTGAACTCAAGTTTTTCTGTCTCCAGGCCCAGAGTTCTATCTGTTGTATCAGGCAAACTGCCCTATTTACTATTTTCCTATTCACATTTGATCTCTCACTCTCATGCCTTTGAATGGACCATTCCCATATCTAGGGTGTTCTATATCTGCCTCTTGGAATCCCTAGTTCCTTTCAAGTAACATTCCTAGAGTCACCTCCTCTAGGTTTGATTTGACTCTAAGAGTTGTTACTGTTCACCCTCCTCTATCCAATTACTTTGATTTATTTTGCATTTACTTGCTGCACACAGGCACCTTCTCTGCAGCTGAATGGGAGCTCCTCTGGACTAATGCATATTTTTGGTTTTGTAAGGTGGGTCCTGGCACCATGCTCAGCATTCAGTGGCTGCTTACTAAATGCTTCTCAAATTAAACTGATGTAGGAGGCAAAAAGGGGTTAACAGAAAAACCTAAGATCCAAGCTCTAATTTAGATATGAGTTCCAAAAGGGATTCAGACCCCAGTTAATGGTTAACTTAAGATTTGGACAAAAGAGAAGGGAGAGTCCCTGACTTTTAGCCCCATCTTTCTAAGGTCTGTATCCTATCAGGAAGACATAGTCAATGATCATTTTACTTGCAACTTGTCTCCCTTACTAGTGGTCATATCTGAAGTGTCACCAATACTATATGGTTATGATGGGTTGTTGTCTTTTTCCTCCAGGGAAAATCCCATTAAAATGATCCTCGGGGACTACCTGACTTTCATTTCTTGACTCAGCTGTATGCTGTTTGAAACCCAGCCTTGGATTTGGAAATACTGGAAAAAGAAAGGAGAAAATAATATATGTAAATATGTTAATAGAAGGTGAAATAATCATTCTGTGACAGTCAAATTTGTACTATCATCTTTCTAACAGCTGTCAGAATTCTGTTGAAGGTAGAGCAGTTAGCCTGGAATTAGGAAGACCCAAGTTCAAATCTAGCCTCAGACACTTACTAGCTAGGCAAAACACTTAACCTGCCTGCCTCAGTTTCCTCAACTATAAAATGAGGATAATAATAGCACCTACCTTGCAGAGTTGTTGTGAGGATCAAATGAGATAATCTTTGTAAAAACCTCTTGGCACAATGCCTAGCATACAGTAGACAACATATAAATGCTTATTCCCTTCCTTACCTCCTCACTCTTTCTCCTCAGGTTGAATAAGTAGAAACTGGCCACCAAAATCCTCCTTTGAACCAATGCCCACTGTTTATATAATCACTAAGATTTCAAGGTAATAAAGAGCCAAATCAAGCAAAACACTGGGCAAGAAAAAAGCATCCTGAACATAGACATACAGTGATTGGATAAAAGTAGAAGGGAGGAGGAGGAAGTGGGTTTTAGCTATGCAGAAACATTTACCTCAGAGAAAGGTGCAGTGTGGGGGGCACATAATTATATACTGAAAAGCTTAATTTAGGGTTAAAAATGCTGCTAATTTCAGGCAGTCACACATAGCACCAACCAAGCTATGCTATAGATATGGTACTAGACACCCTCCCATGCAAAGTATACCATGGTATCATAGTTCAATTGATTAAATGTAGATCACAGGGGCAGATAGACTCAATTTTCCAGGAAAGCTTGAATATGGAGAGTAATTAAGAGCTTCATCCTAATTCTGTCTTAAGTTCCATATTTAGAATATCAGGAAAGGTCTTTGGCTCCCTTCCTTATTCAGGGGGAGGAGGAAGGGAAAGTGAATTCCCCGACTCCCATTTTCACAGTGGTTTAGCAATGCATACAGGACCCACATTTGTAAAACATGTTGATCCTGCAATAATTAAGAGACTTTACAAAAATGTTGACCTCTAGCCCTGTTTAGCCCATCAGTTGTCATACTCAGCAGCACTGGTGGGGAAAGAAGCCAGGCATGGGTAAACTGTTTAGGCAGGAGTGTTAATGCTGACTTTGATCAATTTTCAGGAAGTTCTTCACCTGCTTAAAAGCTGCCATTCAAAACCACCAGGTGGCTGAGAAAGCACATCCCCAGGAATCTATTATCCCCAATTAGCAAAGTGTTGAGTTTCTACTTTGGAGAATTGCACCTCTCTGGCAGAATTGTATAGCATTGGGATGTGTGGTTTAGCCATGCCATATAACCACATGGTGAGAAGATTTAACATTCTATGTCTGTGAGAGCATAGATCTAAATCAAGAAAGGACGTTAGAGGTCATCTATTTCCATCCCCGTGGTTTTCAAAGGAGGAAACTGAGGCACAGAGAGGCTAAGGAGCTTGCCCAAGGTCACATGGGTTAGTAAGTAATAGAATCAGGGACTGCAAACCCATAACTCTTTCCACTGGACCACACTGCCTCCCATTGAGATTTAATACCACTATTCCCATTCAAAAGTAGAACCACTGCAATGCAGCTGTGTGTCGTAGGATGTATGGAGCACACAACTATGCAGTTATTCTCCATCACTTACTTTATTTAAAAAAAAAACAGGAGTGCAATTAAGATGACCTTAAAACGATAGTCAACAGCAGATCACAATCATTATTAGCACCTCAAAGAGAGACTTACAAAAGAAATGTAGGCAACCAAAGAGAAGAAATGATTTTAATTATGTTGACCTTACCGGTAAGCCATAGGCAGAGACATTAGTTACCACGTGTTATGAACATTAGCCACTTTGGTGTGTTGTTGTTTTCACCCCTCTGCAGAATAAGATCCAGCCAGAATAAGTTTATCTCATAGATCACAATATCCAACATAAACCCTGAGGCTCAGACATCTAAACCTCTGTTCCAACTTGGTTCTCAGGTACATCTTGTAAATTTGGGTAATTGCTTCATTTTTCCTATGGGGCTAAAATGAAATCTGCTCAGATATTTACAGAATATTATAATCTCCTTAAAAAAAAACCCTTAACAATACGTGGCCCATGATCATTAGCAGGTCAAAAATCATATCCTAAAATATAAACACATTTATCTTCTGGTCACTAGAATTTGTTATTGTTCAGTCGTTTCAGTTATGTCTGACTATTCTTGACCTCATTTAGGGTTTTTTGGTTTGGGGTTTTGGGGTTATTTTTGGAAAAGATACTGTACTGGTTTTCCATTTCTTTCTCCAGTACATTTTTACAGATAAGAAAACTGGGTCAAACAGGGTTAAGTGATTTGCCCACAGTCACACAATTAGTAAGTATCAGAGACTGGATTTGAACTCAGAAAGATGAGTCTTCCTGACTCCAGGCCTTTCACTCTATTCACTGTGCCACCTCCCCACCCATATGATTTTAAAAGGTCCAGGTCCAAACAGAGGTTTAAATGTCTCAGCTTTTGTTGGGTATTGTGCTCCTTGAGATAAACTTGTTCTAACTGCATCTTATTCTGGGGTTTGGGGGGCTAAGAAGGGGGAGGTAAAAACAAATTAACAATCTAAATATTCCCTTCCCCCCCCATTTTTTTAAAGTGACTCATTCTAAGCTAATATTATATTTACAGAGCAAATAATTTACTTGGGAAGAGTTCTTTTAAGAAAATCATTCATTTTACATTACCAGGTATCTTTCATAAATGACAATAACTTATTTTTTCCTCCTTAAAAGGAGGACTGATTCTAAAGCTTTGCCTAATGTGCCTTATAATTGTTTGGAAATTATAAATACATCCAAATCTTACTGGTATGATCTTTATCCAAAATTATATCAACTCTGAGCACTATGACAGAATTCTAATTACTAGAGAGAGATAATCACAGGCAAAACAAATAGAGTTAATCAAAATCATTAGCAGAATTTGCTAATCAATCATTCAAATCCTATTTGGCTGTCCAGAAGCTTAACAAAACAGAGAATTTGGGGACATTATTTTAAAGAATTCCCATAGTACCCCACTGATTGACAAAGGTGCTAGAATTTTCATGAATTGTGTTCGTAAAAGCTAGTCTTATAAATTGTTTATATGTAGTTTCTACATTACCATGGAAAAGAGCAGTCAGCAGCAAACTACAGTGATGGTTGTTCTCCAAGATGCTTCTAGCAAAATGTCTCTATTTATAACTTTGAATTGCCACCACACCACCCAAGTGGCTGAGGCAGGGAAATGTGATCTAAAATAGTTTTTCACTATTTCCTATCTTCCCAGGAAATTGGTTTTCCACCAGCTCATGAGCTAGTCTGTCTTATTGACCACTTCCCTAGTCACCTTTGAATGCCCCAAATAGAGGGATGGTCCAAGACTTGCATAGTCTTGTAATTTCAGCACAACTTACTTTCATTTTGTCTAATTTTAACAGACTAAATACTCTAAAGAAGGAACATAGAATCAAAAGGAGTTTATAAAGAAGGGCAAGATACAGAGATTAGATGTGGAAATTAGTAATGACACATCTATGTGATGTTTTAAGATTTACAGAGCACTTTTATTATACCCATCTCATGAAGTATGTAATGATAATATTATTATACTCATTGTATAGATAGAGAAAGAGACCCAGAAAAGTTATGTAACTTTCTCAGGGTCAATGAAGGGTACAACCAGGATTAAAACTCAGGTCTCTCCTTGCTCCAAGTCTCAGGTATCTCCACTTTTCCAAGGAAGCTGTCTACTCTTGCTAATGATGCATATGGCAACCGAAGCAAGCTGACCATATTGTGTAAACCTCGTCCATGTTTTGCCACTAACCCAACATGGGGTTCACCCAACATGTTAGGCAGAGGTGGGACTTCCTCACATTCTCAAGACAAGTTATGGGGGCAGCTAGGTGGTTCAGTGGATAAAGCACTGGCCCTGGATTCAGGAGTACCTGAGTTCAAATCCAGTCTTAGACACTTGACAGTTACTAGCTGTGTGACCCTGGGCAAATCACTTAACCTCCATTGCCCCGCAAAAAAAAGACAAGGTGTGATGCAACCATGTTTTTAAAAGGGTGGGAGGAGATGACTAGGGAAATGAGTGTTGAGGATGGGGAATGGATGTTGGAAAAGGAAGAGAAGCAATAGTAACTACAAAGAAAAAAGGTTTTTAAGGACAAATAAGAAGCCACACAATCAGTAGCCAACACCAAATAAGAGAAGATATTTCTTAAAAACAAAAGAATCACATAATAAAGGACATATAGGGGCAGCTAGGTGGCGCAGTGGTTAAAGCACCGACCCTGGATTCAGGAGTACCTGAGTTCAAATCTGGCCTCAGACACTTGACACTTACTAGCTGTGTGACCCTGGGCAAGTCACTTAACCCTCATTGTCCCACCCAAAAAAAAAAAAAGAATGTGTGTGTGTGTGTGTGTGTGTGTGTGTGTGTGTATACCTATGGAAGGAGCTCAGCAAGAAAATACAGTCATTTTCCTTTTCCTAGAAAAAATAATATAAAATATCTAAAGATGAACTCCCTTTTAGAAAAAGGAGAAAGGTGATATGGATCAAATACTTTCATATAAAATAAAATTAAAATGTCATGGAAAGAGGGCAGCTGGTGGTGCAGTGGATAAAGCACCATATCTGGAGTCAAGAAGACCTGAGTTCAAATCCAGCCTCAGACACTTGACACTTTCTAACTGTGTGACCCTGGGCAAGTCACTTAACCCTGATTGCCTCACCCCCCCCCAAAAAAAATATTTGGAACTCAATCAATGACTTGGGTCAATTGAGATTATATATATATGTATATGTATGTATATATATATATATGGAGCAATGCAAATGGTAACATTCTAAAAATGTCATGAAAAGACTGTCATGAGCTGATGCAGAGTGAAGTAAGCAAAGTCAAGGAAACAGTATACAAAATGACTTCAACAATGGAAAGAGCCACCACAAGGCAATCAAAAGTGAAAGCTGTGGGGCAGCTAGGTGGTACAGTGGATAAAGCACTGGCCCTGGATTCAGGAGGACCTGAGTTTAAATCTGTCCTCACACACTTGACACTAGCTGTGTGACCCTGGGCAAGTCACTTTACCCCAATTGCCTCACCGACCCCCTCCCAAAAAAGTGAAAGCTGTATAATTACAAAGAAAAATCATGACCCTAAAGAAAAGATATGGGCAGATGTGATCACCTCACTCTTTGCTGAAGTAGGAGGTCTACAGCTATAGAACATTTCATGTAATTGCAGATTTGGGGGGGAGGGGATGTACAAGTAGGTTTTACTAACTTCTTTCCTCTTTTTCTTTTAAAAATATTCTTTGTTGGGGCAGCTAAGTTGTGCAGTGGTTAAAGCACCGGCCCTGGATTCAGGAGGACCTGAGTTCAAATCCAGCCTCAGACACTTGACAGTTACTAGCTGTGTGACCCTGGGCAAGTCACTTAACCTTCATTGCCCTGAAAAAAAAAATAATCTTTGTTACATAGGGTAGCTCTCTGGGAGTGGGCCAGAGAGGCAACACAGAGAAAATAAAGGCAATATAAAAACAACAAAATCAATAAAAATGTATTTTTATGAACAACAAATTAAAATTCTCACCATAATCCATAATATTTCAAATCTCTGCCAAAATTTCAAAGCATATTCTGTACAAAACTAGAGTCTATTCAATAAGCTCCAGTGGCTCTCTATTTCCTCCAGTGTCAAATATAAAGTCCCTTATTTGACTTTTTTCTTTTTTTAGTGAGGCAATTGGGGTTAAGTGACTTGCCCAGGGTCATACAGCTAGTAACTGTTAAGTGTCTGAGGCTGGATTTGAACTCAGGTACTCCTGACTCCAGGGCTGGTGCCCTATCCACTGCGCCATCTAGCTGCCCCCTGCCCATTTGACTTTTAAAACTTTTATTATGTGACTCCTTTATACATTTCCAGTTTTACATTTTACCCACTTCCGTGTACTCCAAAATCCAGTGATACTCAACTCCTTGCCTTGTTTACCCCCATTAGATTGTGAGCTCCTTGAAGGCAGGCACTGTTTTCATGTTTCTTTGAATCCCCAGCACTTATCATGGTGCCTAGCATATAGTCGGTACTTAATAAATGCTTGTTCACTAGTCATGGAAGTAAACTAGACAGTCTTTAGATAAGCAACATAATGGGATTAGGACAGACAGGGATAAAAATGGAAGTTGATGACTACGGATTATGAGATGACTGGTTGATATTGTGAAGTGAAAAGTGAGATTAGTCAACAGTCTAATGACTTAAGGTCAATACCCCCTCTACCATCCTCCTTTCTGTATTTTTTTCCCTTTTGGCATTTTCTCAACACTTTCCTCTAAGTACCAAGTCCCCTCATGTTGCTCATAATTATCCAAAGAACCCTTGGGGACACCCCATTAAGGTCTACCCTCCCCAGGCAGTAATCAAAGCTCTGGTTTTGTTCATTATTCCTCCTTGTAAGAAAACTCACCCACTCCTCCTCTTATTCCCTTAAGACTACTCACTTCTAGGACTAATCTGGTAAATTAACTGAAATTAATGTAACAATGGCTAATAATGGCTTACTCTATTACTTTCCAAAATCAGATCCATATTAACCAAAGGCTTTCAATATTTTAATGCAACTTTAGGGGTATTTGGGAAGAATTTGTAAAGTGAGCCACTAGGTGGCACCATAGTGCACAGAGAGCCCGCCTGGAGTCAGAAAATCTCAGCCTCCTGAGTTCAAATCGGACTTCAGTCACTTACTAGTTCTGTGACCCTGGGAAAACTTAACCTGTTTGCCTCAGTTTCCTCATCTGTAAAACGAGTTGAAGAAGGAGATGGCAAACCGCTCCCGTATCTTTGGCAAGAAAACCCAAATGGGGTCACAAAGAGTTGGACATGATTGAAAAATGACTGAATAACAAAGTAAAGGAAATATTTGGGGGAGGGGGGTCAAAAACTTCCATTATCCTTTAAATCCTATCATATACTTGGTCGTCTATGAGGAAAATCAAGACTAGTAATGCGCTCCTGACTAGGATAGTCCTAGATTTGAGGGGTAATTGCCAGGACAATTTCAATTCACAAAGAGAGTGCTCAATTTTAAGGCTTTTATTGCATTATTATTAAATTCATTTTAGTTAGGGACCAATACATTTAGTACTTACTGGTCAAGTACTATATGTCCTTGTACCACCTGTACAAGATTTTAGCGTTGGCTGCATTAATGTGGCTTTTTAAGCTTTTGTCACCCCATCTGCCCCATGTTAGCACAATCACAGGGCTCTTCTAAGCCTCTAAATATTGTTTGTAACTGAACCTCACAGGATCCTATGATACCAGGACCTTCAACTATAAAGAAGTTTGACTTGCTGATGTCACTGGCCCTGTAAGCAGAAGGATGAGTAAGAAAAACACCACTCGGCTTTACTGCCTGAACTAAAATAAAATAGGGTGGGAAGTAAATTAACAACTTCCCCACTGATAAGTGTATTGAAAAGGGAGAAACTGTTCTCTATGTCCACTGATGCCAGAGCAAAGACAACAAAAATGAAAGGAAAGAAGAACATCCTAAATATATGGATATGGCTTGGAGGGAACATATGACATCACTGGTATGGCTCTTGCCTCCAGTGATATGGATTGTAACCCACCTGATGATCATGGGTTGCCACAACCAAAGAATTCATCACCAATTGGCCCACTTACTGGTAAGCAGATATGGGAATGCTGCACCAAAAGATGTTGTAGAATGTATACTATATCCTTATAAGACTAGCTTGCAGAAGTGAATAGGTTTTCTTCTGTCTCTTTACCATATTTGCCTTTAAAAATCTTCTGTTACCCCATTTGTTCATCCATTCCTCAACGTGAGATGGGACTCAGTGATTTCCTAGGTTCCTTCTAGCACTAAATCTATAATCCTATACAATCCTCTGGGACTAATTTTATTTTAAGAGGTAACATGTTGGGGCAGCTATGTGGAGCCCTGGATTCAGGAGGACCTGAGTTCAAATCCAGCCTCAGACACTTGACACTTACTAGCTATGTGACCCTGGCAAGTTGTGCAAAAAAAAAAAAAAGAAACAAGGAAAAAAATTATTCAGTAAGGTGAAACTGTTTGCAGCCCTATGCAGAAATAAGGTACTAGTCTCATCATTTTACAACAATAATAATCATAATAATTATAACAACGCTTTGTATTAATGAGAGGCAGCAAGATGATACACTTAGGCAGAGAGCTAGCCTCAAAGCAAAAAGGACTTGGGTTCACATCCCATCTCTGTGACAGGCTGACTTTGTGACCCTAGACAAGTCACCTAACTTCTTTCTAAGTGCTCTAGACCGGTGGTATCTGCTTCACTTTCCGAGGAGTTAGGGCCTACCCAAATTAAAATATAATTGGTAAATGTTTAACAAAATAAATAAGAATACAATAAAACACAGACAATGTAAATTTGTGGCTTTCTAAATCCACACAAGATCCCATACAGGGATCTGTTTCTATTTAACTTTTGGGCGGGGTTGGGTTTTTTTGGTGGTTGTTTTGTTTTGTTTTTACTGGGCAATTGAGGTTAAGTGACTTTCCCAGGGTCACACAGCTAGTAAGTGTTCAGATTTGAACTTGTGTCCTCCTGAATCCAGGGCTGGTGCTCTATCCACTGCGCCACCTAGCTGCCCCTCTATTTAAGTTTAACACTATTGCTTTAGGCAACTCTCCAAGCCTGTAAATTTCAGAAAAAGTACAGATTAGGGAACTCTTGTGTTCCCTATAGCAATAAAATCATAGGTTCATCTCCTATCTCTGTCCCTTTTTACAATAGTTTTCCTGATCTCATTTGACCAACAGATACAGTTACATGCAGTTATATATTTTTGGTTGTTCTGTTGTTTCAATTGTGTTCAACTCTTCGTGACCCCATTTAGGGTTTTCTTGGCAAAGATACTGAAGTGGTTTGCAATTTCCTTTACCGGATCATTTTACAGATGAAGTAACTGAGGAGGGCAGGGTTAAGTAACTTACCCAGGGTCACATAGCTAGCGTCTGAGGCAGCATTTGAACTCGAGTCTTCCTGACTTTGAGCCAGGTACTCTAACCATTGTGCCACCTAGCTGGCCCAGTTGCGTATTACCATCCCCATTTTATGGATGAACAAACTAAAGCTCTGAGGAGAAAAGAGATTTGAGTTACAAGGGCCCCACTGAAATTCTTCAGGCCCCAAGTGAGAATTGTTGGGTTAGAGAGTAGTAGCATCCATGAAGCCAAAGGGCCTGAATTTGGTTCCAGCTCTGTCACTTACTCCATTTGTCATCTTGGACATAGTTTCCTTCACTTCTCTGATATACAGTCATGTACAAATTGCTTAGAGATATACTAAAAATGTGAGGGCCACTAAGTAGAATTTGGGTTTCTTGGATAAAAATGACAGTTGTACACGATGCCAAAATCACCTTACTTGCTGAAGAATAAGAGCACAAGGGGCTATTATTGGCTACCAAATAATCTATGCCCTTTTCCCCACTCCCATTGCTAGCACCTTAGTTGAGCCCCCATAACCTTCCCCACCCCCAGATTTATACATCAGCCTCCAAACTGCCTTCCCCATCAGTCTCTCATTCTGTATACTACTATCAGATTAATCTTCCTAAAACACTCTGTTTATCACATCATTCCCTGTTCAAGAATCCACAATTGCCTTATTGGAATTCATCTAAACTCCTTGCCCTAGCTTCCAGAGCCCTGTATTATCCAACTTTCTCTCAGTCTCTCCCTTCCACAATATAATTTTATTACCTGTTCTAATCAGGCTGGTCTCTCCATCACCCTCCTCATATTCTACTAATCCCTGTCTTTCTACCTGTGCTCATGCTGTTCTAGCCTTAAATGTTCCCCCCTCCCCTTCTCTTATCTTCCCAGATAGACCATAAGTGCCTGGAGAGAAGAAATATTGTGTGGCACTTCTTATTCAAGTCTCATAATCCCCAGACCATGGTATTCTCTCATCAATACTTGGTGATTTTAATAACAACTCACCCTACACATAGCTATTTCAAGGTTTATAGTATATTTTCTCTATTCTGCCCTTCTCTCAGTAGAGTGCTAGGGGAATAGGGATATGGAATGTTGCATATGCAGTCAGATGTGGGCATATTGTCCATTGATTTTGCTTAACTCTTTTTCTTTGTTACTAGAGAAGGCTCTACTGGGGTTAGAAAAGCATGGCAGGAAATGAATAAGATACAAAAAGGAAAAGCCATCAGGAAAGATTCAAGCTAAACAATAAAGGAAAACAGATACAAATTAAAATCTGAGTAGTTCTGCCTTCTTGGTTTTCCAATAGCATCATCCTCACCCTCATCTTCATCCTCATCATCTCATTTACACAATCCTCATGGTCTCTCTTTCTGTTGTCTTTGCTCACTCAGCTTAGTCCATTATGAGTTTAAAAACTGCTAATGCTACTCTTTTAGGAAGGATTGCCTTGTTTTACATTTATCCATCATTACCCTCCCTTGGTTTCATCTACTGTGACTATTTTTAAGGGGCATTTATGGTCATTTAAAAAAATAATATTTTAATTTTCCCCCAATTACATGTAAAAACAATTTTTAACATTTGTTGTGGAGTTTTTTTTCTAGTTTTGAGTTCCAGATTCTCTCTCTCCCTCCCTTACCTCCCCTCCCCTGCTCCCTGAAATGCTAAGCAATCAAATATAGTATAACAATCTTTTAAAATTAAAGATACTTCAATGACTTTGGAAGAAAGAGCCTTCTTTCTATTTTTCACTGAAATTGTCTTTGTTTTGTTTTGTCTTCAAAACTAAATTCTTGGTAGCTTCCCATCCCTCCTGGACTGACTTTCTATGTAGAATTTTAGACCATAGTATCCTGCCTATCCTGTCTTTGAAGCCTTTGAAATCTTCTAAAATCTCTCCTAAAATCAAGGGTACATGTTGGACTATGCCCAGCATTCCTTCTCTTTCATGACTTCTTAGATTGGGTGATCCCCTTCCCAAAGGGTTCCAATCATTTCTCTTTGAGCAACTAGTTCTTCTGGTTAGTCAGTAACAGGTCAAGAATAAGGTCTCTGGAGGCAGCTAGGTGGCGCAGTTGATAAAGCACCGGTCCTGGATGCAGGAGGACCTGAGTTCAAATCCAGTCTCAGACACTTGACAAGTGTCTAGTAAGTACTAGCTGTGTGACCCTGGACAAGTCATGTGACCCTGGACAAGTCATTTAACCCTCACTGCCCTGCAAAATAAACAAACAAAAAAAGAATAAGATCTCCTCATGCCTCCTCTTCAACCTTTTGAAGGATGATATAATGAAGGCAAGTCAAAAATTTATTCACTAATATGGTCAAAACATAGATCTCACCCTCTAATGGAACTATGGGATACTTCCCCAAATCCTAAACTTTGGAATTCCTCTTTAATCACAACCTCCTATCTTTCTACTTCTGATTCCTCAACATCACTAAACCTTGCCCCCATTGTGACCTCCTATATCATTCATTTCTATTTGTTCAGTCCATTTCCCCATGAATGCTTCATTTGCATCCACTGCCCGGCTTTCATGCCAAGGTCACCCTAAATAATTTACTAGTCATCAGTCTAGACTCCTTTAGCCCAAAACCTGCTGAAGCTTACGATCTACTAATCCCCCACCTCGGCTAACTTCATCATTTGGAGAAAACCAGGTTCTTTGATCCACTATAAATATCTGGCATTTAGTTCAACTGCAACTTTCTTGTGCCTTATCCTTTCCTCTACTTCAACTTGTTGATTTGGGATTTTATTCACTAAAAAAGTATATAGAGAGAAGAGAGTCATGGAGAGGACCCTGGAGGATGCTTACATTTAAGGGGTAAAAGCAGATGAGTCAACAAAAGAGATGGAACAGAAGTAGGAGGTGAATCATAAAAATACAATGTCTGGGCTGGGTCTGATTGAGACCAGTCCCCTGCTAGTTTAAATCTGATATAAGAATAATATGTAGGTCATTCAATAGTTAACACAAAGAGTCTTACTGAACCATAGTAGAGGAAGGATATTCAACAAGGATCTGCATCAAGAACACCTTGAGTTATTTCCAACTATTTCCAAGTCCCCAACCACATTCATATCATCCACGCTAACCAGTAGATAACTAAGCCTTCTACTTTATTTAAAATATTGAAGTCGTCTAATGTAGGTTCTCCCAACTCCTAAAAGTTTTTCAACATCATCAGCCACTCCCTTCTCTTTCCCTCCAAGGAGAACAGGTCTTCTTACACTTCACTAATACCAGCTAATCCTATGCCCTTCAATCTTCTCCAGCAACCATCCCTTTTCTCTTTTGCATCTTGTATCCTCTTCTTCCCCACTGGTCCCTTCCCATGTATATGAACATGTTCAAGACTCCTTAGTCCTAACAAAGGAGAGGCCTCTTCTTAACAGTTTTGTCCCAATCAACTGCAGTGACCCTTCATAGTCAAATTTCTTGAAAATTTGTCAACATCCTTCTTGTGCCTCTACTTCCCAAACATCCACTCATATCTCAATACTTTATAATATGGCTCTCCTAGGACAACAATGATTCTCTCATCATTTCATCTAATGGATTTTTTCTGTCCTTATTCTCTTTTATTTCTCTGGAGTACTTGACATTGCGAGCTACTTCTTCACTCCTGATATACTCTCATTCCTTGGCTTCTGTAATAGGAAAAAAAATACTCTAGCCCCCTAACCCCCTGTAAATTAGGCATGGAACTTTAAAAGGTATTGGGAACCAGGGGCAGCTAGGTGGCACAGTGGATAGAGCACTGGACCTGGATTCAGGAGGACCTGAGTTCAAATCCAGCCTCAGATACTTCACACTTACTAGCTGTGTGACCCTGGGCAAGTCACTTAACCCTCATTGCCCTGCAAAAATAAAAAAGCTATTGGGAACCATCCTTGAAACTTTATTGGCCCTGGGAACTAAAGGCTTGACCTGCTGACATCACTTCCATATCACCTGAGTACAAAACAACCACTAGAAATTCCAGATGCTGTCTGATCCTTGGCAGACAGACCACCACGGACAACTCAGAGGCAGGGGAGCTTTATTCAGCTGAATCAACTTGAAGTGTTCATTCATAGCCTTGTTGAATATTCTTCCCCTTTTATGTTTAAATAAATTCTCTTTTGCTAACTGTTGAGTGGCCTATGACTGTCTCATTTCATTCTAATATCAGACTTCAAGTAGTAGGGTAATCTGGTACAGTTTCCATGACGCTGAACTTCTATGATTCTCCCTCTACCACCCTGACCACTTCAGCTTGGCTCCTCATCCCCCTTTTACTCTTTAAGTGTAGGTCTCTTCTAAGGTTCTTTCCTTGGCACTTCTCTCTTTACATTTTCTTCTTTGATGATTTTACTCTCCTTCCATGGCTTCAGATTATAGCAAACTCCTTTGTCTGTCTGTTGATTCACAGCTTCTTCCCAGAGCCTGAGTTCTATAGTTCTAAAACCTTGCCACATATCTCTAGCTGGACATCTCTCCCACACCTCAAACTCAATATATCTAAAATCAAGCCACCTATTACCCCAGATTATCCTTCAATCCCATAGATTGATTATCTTGACCACACTCACCCTATTTCCCACGTTTAAAATGAAATGTGGGGGCAGCTAGGTGGCACAGTGGATAAAGCACCTGCCCTGGATTCAGGAGTACCTGAGTTCAAATCCGGCCTCAGACACTTGACACTTACTAGCTGTGTGACCCTGGGCAAGTCACTTAACTCCCATTGCCCCGCAAAAAAACCCAAAAAACAAAACCCAAAATGTAATCCTCAACCTTTTTCTTTTCTCTCATATCCAATAAGTTGTCATAAATTCTTCCCTTGTCCATAGATCTGACAGGTAAATTATTCCTTCCTCTCCTAATTTGCTTATGGTATCACTATCCAATCAGTTGTCAAGTGTTGTTGATCCTACCTGGAGAGAGCTAGACAGTGTAGTGGATAGGACAGTGCATCCAGAGTCAGGAAGATCTGAGTTCAAATGTAATGTCAGATGATTACTAGATGTGTGACCCTTGGCAAGTCACTTAACCTCTGTCTACTTCAGTTTCCTAATCTGTAAAATTCCCAGAATTCTTGTAAGGCTCAAAAGTGATAATATTTGTAAGACACTTTGCAAGTGTTATATCAATTCCAGCTGTTATTATTCTACCTCCATATGTCTTGCATTAATCCATCCCTCTCTATCTCTACTGCTCCCATTCTGATAGAGGTCCTCATTCATCCTCCTAGACTATTCCAATGACCTCATAAATTGTTTTCTTACCTCGTTCTCTTTCCCTCTGACGCCATTCTTCAAAACACTGCCATATTTATCTTCATTATGCATATATCTTATCATGTCACTCCTCTTCTTAATACCCTCTGATGGCTCTCTATTGCTAATTAAATATATTTGGTACTCAAGACCTGCTGTAATATGGCCAGGGTTATCCCACCTTATTTCATCTCGATTTTATAATCAATCCAGCCAAAGTGGATTAATGAGTGAGCTTTACCAACTGGAGAGAGGAGCAATATTTCTTAGGGCCAAACCATACAGATTGGTCTAATTATTTTCTTTAAAAGGTAGTGAAACTCTCCCTGAGATTTCACTGGCTAAGGGGACTGGCTCAGGCTTCCTGGTTGCCTGAATACAAAAGGCTAGAAGACTCCTGGTTCCTCTCTGAGACATCTAACCATGGGCCAACAGAATGACTAACACTGAAAAGCCCCACTCAGCTGAATCAATGTGGTGTTTTCACTGAACGACCTTCATTTTACAAGTTCATGACCAATTCCATTCAATAACTGATCCATGTCTTATTGGAATGCCACTTGGCTAAATGCATATGTAACTATAGATAAGATGACATTTGAAATGCAGAAATAATTTGTCTATGTTTAATGGGGAGCATACAAATACTTAGCTGTGGCTAAGTCAATCTCCTTTGGCTGAGTGAGTTACAGATGTTTTTATTTTGTTTTATTATCAGACTTAAATTACCATGAGACTGGCCTGAGCTAAGGCCCAGTCTGTGCCTTTCTTCATATTTCTGGATTCTTGGAATGCTCTTGTCTTTCCTTGTTGAATTCCAGCCCCTCATTAAAAGCCCAGCTCAACTATGACCTTCTCTAAACAATCATCTTCAATATCCCTAATTTGTGATGACCTTCCCCATAGAGATCAAATAGCATTTTGCACCCTTGACATATACTCATCATATTTTATATTATAGCTATTTGTGTGTGTGTGTTCTATCTCTCTCCTAAACTATTAGCTCTGCAGGGGCAAGAATTGTATCTTATCTAAATTTTGTATTTCCCCTTCAGTCTAGCACAGTGCTCTATACAGAGTAAGAGTTTAATATAGCTTGAGTGAATTTAATTGAATATCAATCTTTGAGGTGACATCTTCATTTGGAAGGATTCAGAAAAAAAAAGGCCTTCCCTTCGATGCGTATGGCCATTATAGACAGATATAGGCTGCTGAGCAATCATGGTGAGATGTCCCCTCTTAGAAATTGAGGTTAAAAAAAACCCTATTTTTAAAGCTTGTTCTGGATGGTCATAACTGATCATTTAAATAAAATATAATAAGGAGAATTCATCAAGCAGTCAGGTTTTTTTGTACTTTAATTTGACCCTCTTATGGAGACAGGGTTCTGCGTCACCAGCTCTCATTCTGGACTTGTTTTAAAACTAGTTCTCAGACCTCTGTGGAGGACTCACTGGTGATTAGAATTTGAAAACAAAAAGATGGAATGACAGTGTCGATTAGAAACAACAGGACTACACTCCAACTCAGTCTGCATACTTGTATGTCAATTTCCACTCTAAGTCATTGAAGAAACTTAAAATGTATGGGACACTAGGCAAAATATGTTCATTCCTTCAACAGGTATTTATTAAGTATGTACTATGTTCTAGGGACCATAGGAGTGGCAGAAAGATGAAGGACAAAATTCCTTGTCTCAAGGATCAATGTTAGTTATTATCATCATCAGGATCATTTAAATATCAAACTAGAAAAATGAATTCAACCATCATTGTTATGAAATAATATTCACCTCACAGAGCTGACCTATCTCTGAAAACTAGCCCACTTGACCACAGATTTAATCTGCCTTAGGGGCAGAAAATGGATTCATGTTATAGTTGCTATCCTTTTGGATGAGTGGTAGTAGCAACAACAATCTACAGAGAGATACCAATGGAATAGTGGTTAGGGGCAAGCATTTGAGTTAGGGACCTGTCTGTGATACGGACTGGCTGTGTGGGTGTAGGCAAGTCCCTTAACCTCTCAGAACCTTCACAAAATTCTCTGAGACAGGAATTCTTAACCTTTTCTGTATCATAGATCCTTTGGCAGTCTGGTGAAACCTAGGGAGCTTTTATAGAACAGTTTTTAAATGCATAACATAAAGTGTGTAGGCTTACAAAAGAAAATAATTATATTGAAATATGGTTATCAAGTTAATTAGTCTGAAGTCTAAACTAAAAATTACATTTACTCATCCACATTAGTAGAGAATGTTAGTTTTTTTACCAGGAATGAAGTCCTTATATTGACCAAATCACAAATCTGTTTTTTAAATGTCTATTAGAAGGCTATAAATGTAAAACAGTAAAATTAGGGTAGCAACTTGCCACCAGAGAACGTACAACGGAAGTTAATCAGAAGAGATGAGAAGAATGAGACAGCAACAGCAAGACCAACAATAATACATTTGCAATGGTGGTGATTCTTCTGATGATGGAAAATTGGCCAGCAAATCCAAGGGCAGTAGAACAGGCAGTGGTCTGCACCAATGTGGGGCTTGCCCAGTGGTAAGTCAGCAATTCTGCTAGGGGAGTGAATCATTACAAAAGCATAGAAAACTAAATGGGCAGAAGTTAGTAAAAGCCCGCTGTGTCTGATAAACCTTTGAAAGTGTTGCCTAAATTACGGAATACTTTTTAGATAAATGCAGCATGGCACAGTGAAAAGAGCATTGGAGATTGTCTTTACAGTGGGGATCCATCGAGGAAATTTTGGATGTGCTTCCCCTTCCTCTCCTCCCCAAAAAAGGTTTGTTGAATATTATGTAGAAAGTTGTACCCCCCCAAAAAAAAGAAAGTTGTATTCCCTGTGTGTTTCTGGAGAAAAATTGGGTACCTTGGTTGTTTCAGGGATACGGCAGGTTTTGCTATGTCCCCATGTCGAAAAGGAACTCAGGAAACTCTATCTGAACCTCCATTTGGATTCCTTAGGAGTTTCAGAGATCCAGTGAGATCATCTGGGCAGTCTATATGTGGTTGCAGGGACCCTGAGGAATTTTATAGGACTAAACTAGGTCTGTGAGTGCAAGTCCAGGGGGTTCTCTTAATGGGAAAAAAGAGAGAGAGTACCCTAGTCCCTATTGCAGACCCAAGTGCCAATTTGTTGTACCGCCTGGTACCTGAGTGTTCCTTTTATTTTTTGTTTTTCAGTCATTCAAGTGTGTCTGACTCTTTGTGACCCCATGGACCTCTGGTGAAGTTGAGTTGGTTACTGCAATTAGTACACCAGGCCCTCCCAGCCTTCACTATCTCCTGAAGTTTATCCAAGTTCATGTTTATTGTTTCCTAGACACAATCTATCCATCTCCTCCTCTGCTGTCCCCTTTTCCTTTTGCCTTCAATCTTTCCCAACATCAGAATCTTTTCGCATGAGTCCCATCTTCTCATTATGTGGCCAAAGTATTTAAGCTTCAGCTTCAGTATTTGACCTTCCAGTAAATAGTCAGAATTAATTTCTTTAAGAATTGACTGATTTGATCTTCTTGCTGTACAAGGGACTCTCAAAACTCCTCTCTAACACCACAATTCAAAAGCATTGATTCTACATATGTATAAGCTATATCGAATTGCTTGCCTTCTCAATGTGGGAGAGGAGGAAGGGAGAAAATTTGCAACTTAAAGCTTTAAAAATTAATGTTAAAATTGTTTTTACATGTAATTTGGGAAAATAAATTACTAAATATTTTTTTAAAAAAGAAAATAACAGAGAAAAAAGCATCAATTCTGCAGTGCTCAGCTTTCCTTATGGTCCAACTCTCACAGCCATATATTGCTACTGGAGTGTTGCTATACTAACCCCAAGTCAAATTGGTTTGGAGTCTTCCAGGTCCCTATTTCCAGTGGGTTAAAAGATCCCTGGGTGCCCTGTGAGCTCTGCAGGGACTAGGCATTCCCTCTGAGAAGGAAGCCCTGATTTTCTTGTCCTTTTCCTTTAATTTATTGGTTTGAGGTTGAAAAAGGTCTTTTTCAAGCATTAAAATAGGTTACTTAAGGGAACCTTGTAAAATTATATTTTACATATCAAGTTGTATCACTATGTGTTTGGAAGTATGAAAAATCACTGTAAAGAATTAATTGTTATTTGAGGTTTTTAAGCCTTGGTGCGCACTGGCCTGGGGCTCCGCAAACCGCACGGTGCTCCACCCTCTGGTTGTAGCTATTGCCATGGTGCTGGCACCTCACATCATCACCACTCACCTATGCTTACATGGGCCTGGCAAAATTATAATGATTGTCACATGACCGCCCTTACTAGGCTTCCACCGGCTACAACCAGTGGGTGGAGCACGGTGCGGTTTTCGGAGTCCCAGGCCAGTGTGTGCCAAGGCATAAAAACCTCAAATAACAATTAATTCTTTACAACATTAATATCTAGTCTTGATTATGAATGGTGCCATTTTAAGACTCCTTCCTGGAGGACAGTGGGCATGCAAATGAAAGGCGAATGTTTAAATCTCCTCAAGATCCCAAGGGAATGGGGATATAAACAACGTGTCAAAATGAACCCCGTCAATATGGTGAGTATGGCAAAGCTGCATTTTAAGGGGGCACAAGAGATGGGAGTAGAAGAAGGTAATGAAGAACTAGCTAATAGGGCCCCATTCAGTATGACCTGCCTGGCTCTGATCCATGTGGAGGATTGATGAGCCTGATTCACCATATACCCAATAGATTTGCCTATCCCAGCCCTTCAGAACCATGCAGGTATCCTCTAAGAGCTTTTTGTGGGTTTACTGTATGGCGAGAAAAGGGTCTTTAATTGGTTGCTGAGCAGAAATGGGTAAGCATACAGAAGGTTGGAGTAGCTGAGCTTGCACCCTCTTCAATGATGGCTTACAAGGAAGAAGACTCACCATAAGCCTTCAGGTGCAGAGAGGGGCAGCAGCTTTGGATGCCTTCTATTTCCACTTGTGGAGAAAGAGAATAACCGACTTGACCTAGCCCAGCAAGGAGCTAGCCAAGGTGAACAAGGAAGCAACTTGTCCATCAGCTATGTGACACTCAGAAGTGAATTTAGTGGAAGTTTGAGGTGGTGACTGAAGGCGAGAATGGTATGTTTTGTAGCAAATGTTTTAAGCTTGAGTCCACTCTCCCCAGGGATCACATGAGCATGCAGAGGAAAGCATGAACCCTTGGTTTGGGGTGTAATTTGGTTCTTGCTATACCTTCTAAGCACTGATCATCATGTGCTCATGAGAGCTGATTGTTAAATTGTCAGTCTGAGCATTTTCACCTTAAAAATCAGCAGTCACTGGATAATATGACAAAAAAGGAAAATGTTAGATGTTGGAAAACTGGGATGCTAATCCACTGCTGGTTGAATTGTGAACTGATCTAATCATTCCAGAAAGCAATTTGCAACTATGTCCAAAAGGCTATAAAAATGTTCATACCCTTTGATCCAACAATACCACTACTAGGTTTATGCCCCAAAGAGATCATAAAAAGGTACGTGTCCTTTTTGTACAAAACTATTTCTAGATCTCTTTTTGTGGTGGAAAAGAATTGGAAATTGAAGGGATGTCCATCAACTAGGGAATGAGTAAACAAAATGTGGTATATGATTGTAATAGAATGTTAATATGATATATGAAATGACAAGTAGGATGATTTCGGGAAACCTGGAAAAACTTACATGAACTGATGTATAGTGAAGTTAGCAGAACCAGGAGAATGTTGTACACAGCAATAGCAAAACTGTATGATGACCTGTGAATGACTTAGCTATTTTCAGCAATACAATCATCCAAGACAATCCCAAAGAGTAATGATGAAGCATATAATTGACCTCCAGAGAAAGAACTCAAAACTTTTAAAAAATGTTTACAAGATGGCAGAGGAAAGGCATTAAATGCTCAGAGTTCCTGACACAATTACTCAAAAAAAAAAAAAAACTCCAGACACAGCCATGAGACAACCCCTGGAGCAGCAGAACCCACAAAAAGATGGGCTGAGATTATTTTCCAGCCCCTGAAGCCTGGGACAGTGCAGTCTGGAAGCAGAGCCCCACTCTAAGGAGGAGTTAAAAGTCAAGTAAAAGATGGTCAAGATGAGCAGGCAGAGAAAGTTGTGAACCATAGAAAGCTTCTTTAGTGACAAGGGAGATTGAGGTGCACCCTCAGAAGAGGATAGCAACATCAAGGCTCCTACATCCAAAGCTTCCAAGAAAAATATGAATTGGTCTCAGGCCATAGAGGTGCTCAAAAAAGACTTTGAAGATAAAGTAAGAGCAGTAGAGGAAAAAATGGGAAGAGAAAGGAGAGTGATGCAGGAGGGTCATGAAAAAAAGTCAACAGCTTGAAAAGCCAAATGGAAAAGGACATACAAAAGCTCTCTGAAGAAAATAATTGCCTAAGCATTAGGATTGAACAACTGGAAGCTAGTGACTTTTTTGTGAGGCAATTGGGGTTAAGTGACTTGCCTAGGGTCACACAGCTAGTAAGTGTTAAGTGTCTGAGCCCAGATTGGAACTCAGGTCCTCCTGACTCCAGGGCTGGTGCTCTATCCACTGTGCACCTAGCTGCCCCAAAGCTAGTGACTTTATGAGAAACCAAGACATGATAAAGCAAATTCAAATTAATAAAAAAAATATAAAGAGCAATGTGAAAAATTTTCTTGGAAAAATTGCTGACCTGGAAAATAGATCCAAGAGAGATAATTTGAAAACTATTGAACTACCTGAAAACCATGATCAAAATAAGAGCTTAGACATCATCTTCTGTGAGGGCCAAAATTTAACATATGGAGCGTTATTAGGGTGACTTGCCTTAATATTGGGGTCCCGGAAATATGAGAGACTCTTAGATTTAATCTCCCCTTCGAACTTTCCTTTTTATATATTCCTCCCAGGCAAATAAGAAAAGGAGCCTCTGCGCTTTAGTTCATAAAGGATCAGGTTTTATTACTTGGGAATTAATTAAACAACAAAAGGGAAACTAATAAAAATGAAAGATAAGGAAATAGGAAAATAGAAATACAGAGAAATATTCTAAACTTAACCTATTCACTCCCAGACAGTTCCCAAGTAAGCTAGTTCAAAGGAATGTAGGGTTTTCCATAAGTGATTCACCAACCCCAGGGTCAGTATGCAGTTTTCCAGCACCATGCTGAGACCCAGACCACTAATACGATGCCACCACACTGGATGCCACCAGACTGATTGCCAGGTTGTGAGAACGAGAGCTCTTTGAACACACCCCACCTCCCGGAAATTCCCTCCCTTCTGGTCGTGTTCCGTTTTTTTCTTCCCCCAAAAGGGGAGGTCTGGCATCCCATTTTTCCTCTCCCAAAAGGGGAGGTCCTTCTCAGTAGCATATGTAATCTCAGGCCAGCTGTGGACCTTCCCAAATGATTCAGCTAAAACTTTCGATATTAATCTTTACCACAAATAATTTTTACCACACTTCCAAGAAATTGTCAGGGAAAATTGCCCTGATATTCTAGAAGCTTAAGGTAAAATAGAAATTGAAAGAATTCACTGATCACCTCCTGAAAGAGATCCCAAAAGGAAAACTTCTAGGAATATTATAGCCAAATTCCAGAGATCACAGGTCAAGGAGAAAATATTGCAAGCAGCCAGAAAGAAACAATTCAAATACTGTGGAGCCATAGTAGGGATAGCACAGGACCTAGCAGCTTCTACATTAAAGGATCAGAGGGCGTGGAATATGATATTCCAGAGGGCAAAGGAATTGGGATTATAATTAAAAATCACCTACCCAACAAAACTGAGTATAATCTTTCAGGGGGGGGGGGGCGAGACTTCAATGAAAAAGAAGACTTTCAGGCATTCATGATGAAAGACCTGAACTGAATAGAAAATTTGTCTTTCAAATACAAGACCCTAGAGAAGCAAACAAAGGTAAACAGGACAAAGAAATAATGAGGGATATTGAAAGGTTAAACTGTTTACATTCCTACATGGGAAGATGATATATCTAAATCATGAGAGCTTTCTGAGTATTAGAGCAGATGATAGGAATAAATTTAGACAGAGGTCACAGGTGGGAATTGATTATAAAGGGATGATACCTGTAAAGCATTTATTTTTTATCTTTGGTGGGGGTGGGGGTAGTCAGTTTAGTGAGTGTCTTGTGTCTGAGGCCAGATTTGGGCTCAGGTCCTTCTAGGTCCAGGGTACTTTGTCCACTGTGGCACCTACCTGCCCCATGATGACATCTTTAGGATAAAATTGAGGGGAGAGATGAATTCACTGGGGAAGGGGAAAGAGGAGAGGTAGAATGTGAAATCTCACATGAAAGAAGAAAGAAAGGGCTCATGGAGTGGGGAGAGAAAAGGGGAGGAGTGGGGAAGTAAATGAGCCTTACACTTATCAGAATTAGCTCAAAGACCTTAATCTCATCAGAGTTAGCTCAAGAAGGGAATAACATATACACTCAATTGGGTGGAGTAATTTATCTAACCCTCCAGGAAAGTAGGAGGGAAATGGGATAAGGAGGGAGGAGTGAAAGAAGGAATAGCAAATCAGGGGAGGGGGTAATCAGAAGCAAAAATACTTTTCAGGAAAGATAGGGTAAAAGAAGATAGAAAATAGAGTAAATATCATGGGAAGGGAATAGGATGGAGGGAAACAGTTAACAATAGTAATTGTGAAAAAATTTTGAAGCATAGGCTAGAGTAATATATGATGATGATAATGATGGGTTGATTGATGATTATTGGAGGAAGGTGAGGATTGATTGAGGAGGACTGATTGATGAATGAAGAAGATGAGGAATGATTGACAATGATGAGGATTGGCTGAGGATGATGATGAGAACTGACTGATGATTGATTGATGATGATGATGATGGCAAAACTTATGGTACTTACTTTCCTGGGCTATTGGGAAGAAAATTATTTGTCAAGTTTAAGGTACTATATAAAAGTTATCTATTACTGTTGTTGCAATAACCAACCTCATGGGTTTATTGTAAGGAAATCTCTATTTAAAGTACTATATAAATGTAGTTTACTATAAAGAAATGATGAGCAGAATGCTATCAGAAAAACCTGCAAAGACCTATATGAACTGATGCAGAGTGAAATGTACTGTATACAAAATAACAGCAATCATGTAAGATTATCTGCTGTGAATGACTAGGTTATTTTCAGCAATGCAATGATCCAAGATAACTCTGAAAGACTTATGAAAATTGCAATCCATCTACAGAGAAAGAACTGATGGTATCTGAAAACAGATTGAAGCCTAATTCTTTTGATAGTTCTTTAATCTGAAGTTTTGTTTTTGTCTGTTCTCTTTCACAACCTGGCTAAGGTGGAAACGTTTTGCATGACTACTCATATATAAACTCATACTGAATTGCTTGAGCTCTTGGGGAGAGAGGGAGGAAGATAATTTGTTTTTACATGTAATTTGGAAAAAATAAAATTCTAAATAAATATTTTTTAAATGTCTAAAAACATTTTTAACCTGTAATTTGCGGGGGGAGAGAGAAATAAAAATCAGCAATCACAACAAATTGCTTTATTGTTTTGTTGATTGTCTAGACTTCTAAAGTGATGGAGATAATGTAAATAGCACAGACTAAACTAAAAAATGTCTTATGTACATTTTTTTCTGAAGAAACGCTTAAAATAAACTCTATAAATGTTAGCAAGTCACTTACCCTCCCTGGGGCTAATTTTCCTCAGTATATTGTGATGTTTAAAATCTAAATTGTGGTCGCCTTGAATTAGAAGCTTCAGCACCAGTCATTGGGCATTAAACATTTATTAAAGCATGGAGGTATTCACAACGAGTTCAGAAGGAAAAAAAAGTCCTACCTAGCCTAGAGTTCCAGCCTGGTTGGGTTCTTCCTGAAGTCCTCCTCCAGGAGCCTGCTTTAACCAGGAACTCTCTCCAGCAAACTGATTGTGGAAGCTTTTTATAGGTCTGGAACAGAGGCGGGACTTACACACTGCTTCAAGCTAATTGGTTGGCATCCTCCAAATCCATTGGCTCTGAAGTTGTTCTCAAGGTGTGATTACAATCCAGTTAACTTGAAGTAGGCTAATCAGCAGCTAATCACTCTCACTTGATTCAATCAGTCTAGATTAATCTCCAGGTGGGTCTTTGTGTATCTGCTAAATCTCATTATTTCATCACAATATATAACAAGGGAGTTGGACAAGATAATCTCTATGGTTCCTTCTAATTCTAAATCTATGGTCCTATACTTTCATATACATAAGAAAAACTCAGGAACAATTGTCTCAGTATAGTAATAATTAGGCTATATCACCATGAATAAGATAAGAATGATCTGAAATGGGAATATTAATGAATTACTATGATCCTGCATCCTAGTCAGCTAGAATGTCTTGTGTCTACTATGTACTAAGTGCTTTGCTAAGCACTGGGCATATCAAGAAAGGCAAAACACAGTCCCTACTCTGAAGGAATTTACAATCCAATGGGGACACAACACATAGACAACTATGTATGTACCAGATATATAGGACATGTTAGAGGTATTCTATCTCAGAGGGAAAGCACTGAATAGTGCTTTATAGTCTTTGCATGAATTATTTAATTTGATCCTCAGAATACCCCTGTGAGAAAATTATAGGTACCATTTTTTTTAACTGATGAGGAAATGGATTTACAGGCAGGTTAAGTGACTTTCCTGTGATCACTTGAACTCAAGTCTCTTTTCTTTTTTGAGGGAATTGAGGGAAGTTAAGTGACATGCCCAAGGTCACACAACTAGTAAGTGTCTGATGTCAAATTTGAACTCAGATCCTCCTGACTCCAAGGCTGGTGCTCTATTTATTGTACCACCTAGATACCCTGAATTCAAGTCTCAAAGAGAGTGAGCTTCTTGAGAGCAGGGGCTATATTTTGCCTTTCTTTTTATCTCCAGCACTTAACTGGCATATAATAGGTGCTTAATAAATGCTAGCTGACTGATTAATTTTCTGTTGTACATCTTTAGCTATATAGTACCTTATAATAGGAACTGAATTTATGGCCCCTAAGGAACCACAAGATTTTCAACCATCAAAGTATGAATCAATGAAGATTATTTTATTATCATTATTAAATTAGGGTTATTTTACTATGATTATTAAGGCAGAAAATACGCTGGTGTAATTTAGAGTTAGATTTTTCAACAACAAATTTTGAAATGAAAAGTTATTTTTGCAGATAATTCAAGTCACCATTTGTTAAGTATTTACTATGTATAAGAGATACTGCGGATATGAAGACAAAAATGAAACTATTCAATGTCCTGTAGGGCCTTTTATTCAACTTTTATTCTAAATCAATTAGAAAATTCAATGAACTCAAAACACCCTATCCCACCAGACTGTAGGTAAATGGCTAATTCTAAGCTACCTAGGGCCGACTGCTAATTGGTTGTTAAGGAATAATTCTTGCAAGTGTTCTGGAAAACATTGGGTATTACGCAAATAAACATAAACAACAAAAGCTTAATCTGTTCATATCTATTTCCTTAGGTAGAATCCACTCCTGGACACATACTCCAAAGAAGCCATTGACAGAAAGATCCCATATATATCAAACTATTCTTACCTTACTTTTTGTGATTAAAAAAAAAAGCTGGAAACAAAGTCAGTCTCCATTGATCAAGAGATGGATAACCAGACTGTGGTCCCTGAATGTTTGTAGTGAATGAAACAATGAACAGGAAGAAGCTGAAGAAACAGGAGGAGGCCCATGTAAACTGACAAAGATGGAGAAGAAGCAAAATCAAGGGAGCAATACAGTGAGATTGAATAATACAAAATTCAATTTAATGCTAATCATAAAATGATACCAGGTCACTTTTAATAAGATTCAAAATTCAATTAATGAGATGGATGCAAACTAGATGAGGGTTTATTATTAGTCTGCACTTGCCTATCATCACATGTGGATGGGATATGCTATTGCATACCATATTACCAACAGTTGTGTTCATTTTTTTTAAAGCACCCTTAACAAAATGGACAAAAGGAAGACTTCAGACAGAAATAGTGCCAGCGCAAAAAAAGAATTTGATAATTATTATTACATTCAAACAAAAATGTTATGCAATTGAATGGTATGAATGTGGTCCGAATAACTCTAAAATAGAATGAAATGTTGCAGTGCCTGAATTTATGGTATCGAATATAAAACATGCAGATGAAATAAAAAAGCAAGTTAAATTGCATCAGCTTTTTTTGAGGTTTGTAAACAACTACAAGAAACAGAAATGTTACAATGATAGAAATGGAGCATCATTTAGCTGTATAGATTGAAGATTGCAGAGCAGCCATTCAGACAAAAGCTTCAAGTGTATTTAAGGCAGTGAAAGAAAGTGGAACTGAATGGTGAAGGTTTTACTGCATGTGTTGGCTTTAGAAATCACATACAATTGCATAATGTTAAAATTGCCAGAGAGGCGGCCGGTGCAGTTGAGGGTACCGCAGCAAAATATCTCAATATTTTGAAGAAAATAATTGAAGGCAGATAATTGAATATAATATAATTGAAAATAATTGAAGGCAGATCAGTAAAATTTTGATGTGCATGAAATAGTCTTATTCTGAAAAAGTAGGCCTTCTAGAACTTACATTTCTAAGGAAAAAACCTCAACCTGTATTTAAAGTACTTGAGAATAACTTAATTCACAAGGGGATTTTAAAATAAAACTAATGCTTTTTATTGGTCTTCATTTTTTTTGCATTCTGGGAGGCTGCAAACATCAATTACTTCCAGTTCTTTATTGGTCAAATAAGAAAGCATAGATGACTAAAAGTTCTTTTGCAGACTAGTTTTCAAGGTATTTTAGCTCAGATGTAGAAAGATGTTGCAAGGACAGTAATATCACATTGAAAGCATTGCTGATTTTAGATAATGTCCAGGTCATTCAATTACACTCAGTTCATCATGGGAGAATACGAGCATGCAAATTCATAAAGATGTGGATGAAAATTTAAAGGAAGAGAAGACAGTTGAGTCTCCACTGCTCAAGTGTTTTAAACAATGATAAAGATGTTTTCATTTTATTGTCAATTTAGACTTATCTTTAGGTATAATATTCAGTAATTTTAAAATTCTGCTTTCTATAGCTACTGTAATACTTTGTAACATACCTAAATCAGAAATGCATTTTCTTATTCTTTGTTATGTTAACAGATAAAATCTTACTGTAAAAAATTTCATTGAATATTTCTATGAGGCTGGAACCAATTACCACATTTTATATATAACTGAAACCTCAAATAATAAAAATTCAAATAATGTGAACACTTCAAAGGATTCATTATTCTTGCTAACTAGGACCTAGCTATATACATGATAATAATAATGTAAATTTAAAAAAAACAACAAAACATTAAAAGGCAGCTGAACTTAGATTAAAGTCAATAATCAATATTAATTCCAGTGACAGATATTGAAATATACCTCCTTTTTGGTACAGAATTGGAGGATGGGGTTATAGGTGATAAATGTTACATACATTATCAAATATGGTTGCTGTGTCCTGTGGCTTTGTTCAATGATCTATATACCTATGTGTATGTGTGTTTAGATACATGTATGTATATATGCATATAAACCCATACAAATCTTTGTGTATGTAATGCACGTATGTGTGTATTTAGACATACATATATGTATGTACTTATATCATGTTATATTTGTATATATTTTAATAAGAGATAATTCTATTTGGAGGGATAAGGGAGCATGTCCCCAAATATCTGTGGTATTCAAAAAGGGCATTTTAAGGTTTAAAAACTTTAAAATCAAAAGAACATTACTGCTTAAGCTAAGAGCTTCCTAGCAGCATTTCTCTTAAGAAAAACTGGAAAATACAGCTGGTCACAGGAAGCCATGCATATTCATCTACAGAAAAGAGAGCACTGAAAACTATCAGAACTCAGTGTGAAACTCAGACACTCTCTGTCATCTCAGTATCAAACCTTCACTAGATCAGTAAGATGAAGTCAAGTGGGCCTTGGGAAGCATGGTGAACAATAAGGCTAGTAAAAGTGATGGAATCCCAGCTGAGCTATTTAAAACCCTAAAAGATGGTGCTGTTAAAGTGCTACAATATGTCAGAAAATTTGGAGGTCATTGAATGGGCGTTGCTTCAAACTGAGACCTGGGAAAGACCTTTTAGAAAAGCCGAGGCCACCCACTACATCCGGGGCCAGTGCTTTTTTGTTTTGCTTCTGGACTTCAATAATTCTGGAGGACAGAGTGAGGCTGATGACTTTTGTAACGATTGGAATGATGCCACCTGCTGGAAACTTACTGTAGAAGAGTTCCACCCATGAAGCGAAGGTCTTTGAGGGCAAGACCAGGAGTCTTTTCTTTGGCGTCAGGAAGTGATGCAGGCTAGTGGGAGGAGGAAGGAAGAGACTGGCCCTCGCTCTCGGTCTCACTCTCTTCCCTTTGGACTCTGGTGGAGAGCAGAGCTAGAAATGCGCTCTCCCTTTAATAGATAGGAATCTAGGCCTTTCTCTCTCTCTTTACCAAATTCTTGTTCTCCTTAATAAATGCTTAAAAGTCTAACTCTTGCTAAAGCTTATAATTTATTGGCGACCACTCATTGGATATTTTAGACAGTTTAGCTAGAATTTTAGCCCTTAACACTTTGCACAACTGTTTCACTTAAATCCAATTCATGAGCAAGTCAAGATGTCACCCCTTGATGTCATTGAACCTCAGAAAATGAAGGATGGATGACAACAGCCACAATCAAACCTTCAGCACATATCTTGGTTTACTCTTCCCAGTTACCTTTGGCTCCTTTCTTTCTCTTCTTTCTTTTCATATATCCCATCTGTTGGCAAATTGTGTTCTTTCCACCTTTACAATATATCTCATTTAAGTCCCCTTCTCTCTACTCCCATAGCCACTACCGTAGTTCAAGCCCTCATCATATCTTGATTACCGTCTTGCAATGGCCAAATTGGTCTCCCTATCTCAAGTCTCTTCCTACTTCAATCCATCTCTATTTAATTGCCAATGTGCTTTTCATAGAGCACAGATGTGAGCATGTCATCCCCTGCCTCCACGATCACATATGAAGTCCCCCCATTGGCATTCAAAGTTCTTCCTCTTATACACTCAATGATCTAACTACATTGGCCTAGTTACTATTTAGCATATACAACACTCCATCTTTCGTTTCTCCGCTTTACACTGACTATCTCCCATGCCCAGAATGCTCTCTCTCCCTCCCTATTTCTACCTCTTAGAATTTCTGGCTTCCTTTAAGACTCACCTCCAATGCTCCTTTCTGCAGGAGATCTTTCCTCATTCCCCCAGTGCCCGAAAGGGAGAGCATCCCAGGCATGTGGGAGATAGCTAGTGTTAAGCAGAAGCAAAGGAGATGGAGTGTTGCATATGCTAAACAGTATATCAATATATTCTCCATGTATCTGGTTTTACCTATGTTTCTTCCTGTCTTTGTTGTGTCTGTATGTTTGCATTTGTTATGTTACATTTGTACATTGTGACACGTTGCATTTACACGTTGTCTCCATCATTAGTGTGTAAGTTCCTTGATGGCAGGGCCTGTTTTTGCTTTTCCTTGCACCACCAGCATACAAGGTTAAGCACTATAACCATCCATCACTTCCAGTTCTTCAGTAACCAAATAAGAAAGCATGGGTGATGTGTAGACTTTTTAACTGGCTATTTCTAACCCAAACAAAATCCTTTGTCTCCAGCCTCTCAGCAATGGACCCACATCTGCAAACAAACCTAAAACTAACTTCATCTTACACTACCAACACAAGTATTCTTTTTTTTTGGGGGGGGGGTGAGGCAATTGGTGTTAAGTGACTTGCCCAGGGTCACACAGCTAGTAAGTGTCAAGTGTCTGAGGGCGGATTTGAACTCAGGTCCTCCTGACTCTAGGGCCGGTGCTCTATCCACTGTGCCATCCAGCTGCCCCCCAGCGCAAGTATTCTTGACCCTTCCTGAACACAAACCTAGCCAGGGCTTTTTTCTTCCATCTAGGCCTGAGAGATTTCAATCTGAGCTATGGATGTTTTTCTAAGCAGATCAAAGGGAAAGGTTGGGCTCATCTGCCATCCCAAGGTTCACAAATTCCAAATTATTACACTAAATTAGAGGCAACTTGATGTAATGCCAGAAAGACCCGGGTTCAAGTCCAGCCTTTGACACATCATAGCTGTGTGACCCTGAACAAGTCTCTTTACCTCTCACAGCTCAAGATTTATTGGTCGAAGACCTTAAGCTTTGGAGGAGGCATCAACCAGCATTGACAGGGGGAGTTTCCTGTGATGAGCTTCTCTGTATCAATGAAATCATAGGTCTATTCTCTATTCCAGAGTGCATTAAGGGAGTTTGGCTGCCACATAATAAGGATATAATAACATTACAATTATTCAGAAGGCAGACTTCCCACAACTTTAATAAGGAATACAAGAAACAAATAACCCAGATGCCGAGTAGCCAAAACAGTGGTCACAGAGTCCCTTAACTGTGAAAGCTTTTGCATTTCGAGCTGTGAGAGAGAACCTCAAGCTTTTCTCACAGACAAGCCTAAAAACCTTGGTTAACTGATTCCGCAGACCACAGTATTATTAAAGGCTGCAATTTAGAACCAGGAAAGCCCAACAGCATGGGGACTGACAGCCAAAGTGGGAGCTGATGACCTAGAAGCAAAAACCACTGTCCTCTGAGCTAGACAATAATTAATGGTCACGATGACGATTCTGAGGCATTAGAAAGGATTGCACTGTGTCCTGTTTAAGAAAGCAAGGATGGGGGTATTGCATTTGGGAAAGATTTCCAAGAAAATGGTTAAAATTTTCAAATGGCTTGGCACTTAGAGGGATAAGATTTAATATTTTGGGAAAAATCATTCATGTGGAATGATGCCAGATAAATAAATTATGCTTCTATAACATACTAGGCTCTTTGTTGAACCTAATGGAAACCACCCTCCTCCCTCCCTCTACCTTTTAGTGGATTTTCTAGACATGGAATATACAGATGAGCAAAGTGACTTGGTAAATAGTACACCGGACCTGGTATAAGGATGCCACTGGTTCAGATCTTGCCTCAGACACAAGCTATGTTACCATGGACAAGTCACTAGATCTCCCTGAGTCTCAGTTTACACATCTGTAAAATGAAGATAATAATACGTGTAGCACCTGTCTCACAGGGCTATTGTGAGTTTTATATGTGATTTTATATATACATATAGAGTGTATGTGCATACAGAGTATATTTCATATATAGTGTCTCTATCTGATGTGTATATATGCATATCCATATATGTATGTATATATGCATGTGTGTATACATACATGTTTATATGCATACACACATGTATGCGTGTGCATATGTATATATGGGTGTGTACACACACACGTATATTCGGTGTCCCAAAAGTCTTAGTGAAGTAATTATTGATTTTTGAATGTAGTATATGGGCCAAGAATCAACAGTTAAAACCAAGCATGGAACAATTGATTGGTTTAAGATTAGAAAAGGAGTATGACAAGGATGCATATTGTCACCTTATTTATTTAACTTATATGTAGAGTACATCATGTGAAATGCCATGCTAGATGGATCAAAAATGGGAATTAAGATTGCTGGGAGCAATATCAACAATCTCAGATATGCAGACCATACCATTCTGGTGACTAAACTTGAAGAAAAATTAAGAAGCCTTGATAGGGTGAAACAGAAGTTGTAAAAGCTGCCTTGAAGCTTAACATCAAAAAAACTAAGATCTTGGCAACTGGTCCCATCACTTCCTGGCAAATAAAGGGAGAAGAAACAGAAGCAGTCTCATGTTTTATATTCTTGGGTTGAAAGATCACTGTAGATGGTGACTGTAGCCATGAAATTAAAAGATGCTTGCTCCTTGGAAAGAAAGCTCTGGCAAATCTGGACAGCATACTAAAAAGCAGAGATGCTACCTTGCTGACAAAGCTCTGTATAGTCAAAGCTATGGTTTTTCCCATAGTAATGTATGGCTGTGAGAGTTGGACTATGAGGAAAGCTGAGCACTGCAGAATCAATGTTTTCAAATTGTGGTGCTGGAGAAGATTTTTGAGAGTTCCCTTGGACAGCAAGGAGATCAAATCAGTCAATACTTAAAAAAATTTAGATTATTCACTGGGAGGTCAAATACTGAAGCTGAAACCTAAATACTTTGGCCACTTAATAAGAAGAGGAGGGGGCGGCTAGATGGCGCAGTGGATAGAGCACTAGCCCTGGAGTCAGGAGTACCTGGGCCTCAGACACTTAACACTCACTAGCTGTGTGACCCTGGGCAAGTCACTTAACCCCAGTTGCCTCACTAAAAAAAAAGAAGAGGAGACAAATTGGAAAAGACCCTGATGTTGGAAAAGATTGAAGGTAAAAGAAAGAAGGGACGGCAGAGGAGGAGATGGATAGAAAGTGTCAAGGAAACAATAAACATTAACTTGGACAAACTTCAGGATATATTGGAAGGCAGAAGAGCCTGGTATGCTGTGATCCATGGGGTCATGAAGAGTCTGACACAGCCGAACTACTGAAAACACACACACGATAGATGTCATTTATTACATATGGAGTAATTTCAATTCAACAAACATTTATCATTTAGAGCCTATTATGTGAAAAGTCTGCTATATGTTGGGAATAAAAAACAAAAAAGGAAATAGTCACTGCTCTCAAAGAGCTTACATTCTTCTGGGAGACAAACTATAAAATGAAGAAAAAACAAAATAATTATCTAAAAATATAAAATGTAGAGAGACTTGCAAAGAATACTTGAAGAAGTAAGGAATGAATGGATGGAATCCTGTGCTATGAGGCAGTGCTTTTTTTTCCTAAGTTATTCACAGAAAATTAGAAATGTAATTAAAAAAATAATGTTATGTTATATGAGCCTAGGGCTCATTCAAAAATCCATCCTCCCTCAGCCTTCTGTTCTTTTCTTTCTGCTCCTTCCCTCCAAAGTTCATTCTCTTGTGAGTTCAAGTTTCTACCATAATGCAATGACTCTCAAATCTTTATTTCCAGTCCTATCCTTTCATCAAGGTTCCAGTTCTTTATATTTGCAACAGGCCATTGGAAATGTCCACTTAGAGGACCATCACTTTACACCAAAGCACTGTAAAACTAAAGAAAGTTTCTTTGCCCTCCACCATATAAAAATAGCCTAGCGTATCCACCTATCAATACTACTACAGTTGTTTCCTTGGGAAAGTAGATTTTATATCTATCATTTTTATTTCCAGCACCTTTCCAAAGAATTCATTCTTCAGAAAGTACAAAGATGGACCACAAAATGTGGCACATAGTTATTGTATGTCATCTCATATTGTGAGTTTATTTGTTGTATGTGTCTTGACTCCCCGTTTGGATAGTAAGCTCTGTGAAGACAGGAATCACATAATACTTCTTTTGTATCTTGCCCATAGCATTCAACATGATGCGGAATGCATAGCAGGTCCTCACTCAAGACTTTTTCATTGGTGGTATTGTAGATACAAGGGCAACTAGGTGGTACAGTGGATAGAGTGCCAGGCCTGAAGTCAAGAAGACCTGAGTTCAAATCTGGCCTCAGGTACTGACTAACTATGCAATTCTGGGCAAATAACTTAGCCCTATTTGCCTCAGTTTCCTTACATATAAAATGAGCTGGAGAAGGAAATGACAAATACTCTAGTATCTTTGCCAGGAATACCCCAAATAGAGTCATGAATAGTCAGACACAACTGAAAAATGACTCAACAACAAAATAAATACAACATCCCAATAGAACAAGACAGTGACAGCTAATAATTTTATCTGAGATAAACTATGATGAGATTGAAACTGGATAGTGATAAATAGGAAGCAAGAAGGGTGACCACTGTATTTTTGTAAATCATCTGTAAAAATTAATTGAACTTATAGAAACTCAAAAACAGCAGCTTAGCAAAAAAAGACAAAAACATAACAATTTTCATATCCTAGGTGGCAAAATTATAAAGAATAACCATGGCCTTGAAGAATAAATATGAGAAAGAGACTTCCCCTCCTGCCTTTGTGGAGGTGGCTGGTCTGTGTAAATGGAACATTTCATAAACTTTCAGATGGTTTTATGTAATGATCATTTATGCTAATTTTTTTGGTTTTCCCTTTTTGTTTTAAAAATCCTGTTTATAGGGGCAGCTAGGTGGTGTAGTGGATAAAGCACTGGCCCTGGATTCAGGAGGACCTGAGCTCAAATCTGGCCTCAGACACTTAACACTTACCAGCTGTGTGACCCTGGGCAAGTCACTTAACCCCAATTGCCTTACTAAAAAAAGAAAAAAAAAAGAACTAATGGAAGGGATGGTTTCAAGGAAACCTATGAAAACTTACATGAACTGAAGCAGAGTGAAGTAAGTAGCAGCACCAGGATAATAATTTATAGCTAGTAACCTTGTAAAGACAAACAACTTTGAAAGATATAATAACTTAATCAATGTAATGACCAGTCCTGATTCCAAGACCAATGATGAACTATGCTATCCGCCCTATGCTCTTCAGAGAAAGGTGATAGATTCAATATGAAGAATGAGATACATACTTTTGGACATGGATTATTTAGGAGTTTGTTTGTTAGAACTATCCTTATATCTCTCTTTTTTTGGTGGGGCAATTGGGGTTAAGTGAATTGCCCAGGGTCACACAGCTAGTAAGTGTCAAGTGTCTGCAGCCGGATTTGAATTCAGGTCCTCTTGAATCAAGGGCCAGTGTTCTATCCTCTGCACCACCTAGCTGCCCCATATCCTTATATTTCTTTCTTTCTTTTTTTTTTTTTTTGGTGGGGCAATGAGGGTTAAGTGACTTTCCCAGAGTCACACAGCTAGTAAGTGTCAAGTATCTGAGGCCAGATTTGAACTCAGGTCCTCCTGAATCCAGGGCCAGTGCTCTATCCACTGCACCACCTAGCTGCCCTATCCTTATATTTCTTATAAGGATTTTTAATTTTTAAAATTTTTGATGGAAGAATGGAATGGAGAGAAAATAAATTTGTGTTAATTGAAAAAAAGTTTTTAAAAAATAAATGTAAGGGGCTATCATTATATTATAAGGCACAAATTTAACCTGGTCATAAGGAACAACTTTAAGACTATTTTGCCAAATGTTTATTTAATAATTTGGTGCCAATATTCATTCATGAGATGGTATATAATTTTCCACTCTACTTTTTCTCTCCCTAGTTTGGCTATTAGGACCATAAAAGAGTTAGTTAAGATGCCTTCTTTCTTTATTTCTGAGACTAATTTATTTAGTGTAAGAATTTTTTTCTGAAAAATGTTTGATGGAATTGTTTTTGTAAATCCATCCTCCAGAAAAGGGAATAAGAGAATGCTGAGAATCATAGTTTTTGGAATGCCTGTGAACAATAACTTGGCTGTTGGTACCCTAAGTATGAGATCTTTGTTCATTGACTAATGAATAGAGATGCTACTGGAGTAACTGAGTTGAATCAGTCTTGACATGCTCACTATAAATGAAATTGTAAGACAGAAGGAAGTTGCAACTAGTTGGAGGTTTTCCTTGGAGAGAGGCAATAAGAGAGTGGGAAAAGTTGGTTTTACTATACATTCAAGGGCAACACAGGACATCTGTCTGTCTCATATTGCAGTATTCATGATATGTATTAGCAAAAACACCATCATGAAAATAATTGCAGCGTGTGTGCCAACATTTGTTGCAGAGGATATGAAGTAGTGAAATTATATGAAGAACCCTTTAAGATCCTCCAAACTAAATCAATATATACTTTGTGGTGAGTTTGATGCAAAGATAAGAATGGATGAAGATAACAAAAAAATTATTGGTTCAAGGGCAAAGAATGAGAGACCAAAGGTGCAAACTACACAGAAGCCTTGCTTTCTTTAAGAAAAGGATTGGAAGGTACTGAGTGGCAAATACTGAATAACACCATAAAAATTACAAATATAAATTGATTGTATTTTAGCAGACAGAAAATGACTCATTATTGATGTAGGAGTCATTTGTTGAATCAACAATCTAACTATATACAGTCAAACCATCAATTTGTTAGAGGAAAAGTCAAAATTAATATAAAGTAGAAGAATAAAAATGAGGAAAATATATAATGTTCAGTGAAAGTAATTCCAATTTGACCTATTTAAATCAAATATTGTGCCCCTCCCCCCAATGGGTAGTGTATGGGGGAAAGAATATCAACACAAATTACAGCAATTTCCTATAGTTATTTAAGCAATATAAGTTAGGTGCCTTATTGAAAAGACCAAAATAATCTAAAAATTGCCTTAGTCAACAAATATTTTAATTAGTTGCAAGCAGAGAAGTCAGGGTCAGCACGCATTTATTAAGTATTTACTATGTTCCAGGCACTCTCCTAAGTATTGAAAACACACATGTAAGCAAAAAGAAAGGCATTTCCTATCCTCAAGGAGCTTTCATCCTAATGGGTGACAACAATAAATAAAAGGAAACAGAAAAGGGGGAAGGGAGGAGAGAGAAGATATCCATGTGATGCGTGGTGGATAAAAAGTCCAACGATTCAGAAATGGAAACCAGCGAAGAATGAAGGTGTAAACACAAATAGAAATGAAGATTCTGAGAAGAACTTACCAGAAGAGGGAGCTGCAGAAGCAGAGTCATCTTCTAGGCTAAGAAGGCTGTAGGGTCATGTAGAGAGAAAAAAATCCATAGAGTCAGGAATAGAACCCAGAAAGGAATGGAGAGAAACATGGCAATGAACAGAAAGACTGATTTACAAAAACTCATCTGTAAAATATTATGGAGAAGTATGGTGGAAGGTTATAAGCTATATGGCCTCATCAAACAATGAGAAACATTAGAAGGGAGAACAAACAGTTACAGTTTAAAGAAAGCTTTGTGGAAGACTCCAAAATAAAGAGATGCTAAGTACATTTAAAGATGAAATGGGAAGAAAGATAACAAACAGGAACTTAGAAGGCAAAGTTCTTCACAGATATTTGTAACAAATGCTTTTTAAAAAAAATACTGGTAAGGTACAACATTTGGACTTTGACCTCAGGATGTGCTTCTAGAAGAGGTGGAAATGATGGAGGGAAGCAAAGATGGGAAAAGCACCTGAACTAAAACAAACATACACAAAAAAGGGAAGATTCATGATGCAGGAAGTGAAACAATTTTGCTGGTACTGAGACCAGTTCTCAAGAAATCTGAAGGCGACAGATAAGGGAAAAAAATCTGAGTTAATATAACTGTAAAATAATGAACAAGATAATTGCAACAACTGCAACCAACCAATATGCCTACTTTCCCATCTATTAAAATTTTCATGAGAATAATCTATAAACATATTAAAGGCATCTTTGTTATGGGCATTAGATAGCTAGATACAAGCTTTTTTGAGTGATATTCCACATTAAACCATATCTTTATCCTCATAAAATTGACTGAAAATACAAGATTCCATTGTGCCTATTATTTGTTGATTACCAAAAAAAGTATTTTATTCTGGAGAGCAAAATGTCATTTTACTTTCTCTGAATCAACATAATGTCCAAAATTGCATAATACTCCTTGAAAGAAAAATCAACAGAAAATCTTATTCAATGACACTTCTTATTGTCAGGCAGAAGATAAATAAGGAGGTATATCCTCACCAAAGGTATTTGCCACTATTTGGGAGTAGGTCAGCACAGAACCCAGGCTGGGGAAGGATTACCTATAAATTGTGAATTCTTCCAGATGTTTCTGTTTGTGGATGGCATTGTACTGAGTTGAGCCCCAAAATGCTGCAGAAACTCCTAAATGACATTCATAATCACTTACAAGAGACTGGCTTAACTACACACAAAGGAAAAACAAAGGGGGTGAATAATGCCTGTGACTCTATTGACTATGATAGGTGGTTTAATGGATAACCCATGCAACTCATCTATCAGCCTATATCTTGGACAAACGCTGTATATAGACAGTTAGTTCAGCCCAGAGTTGAACAGAAGAATGGAGTAGATTTCTTTGGGGAAACTGACAAGTTATTTTAAAGACTCCAAGTTTCTCCCTGAAACAAAGACCCATCTTCTTAAGATCAACATACTTCAAGTGCTAGAGCATGCCTGCAAGACATGAAATAATACAGTCTCCAAAGAATTGTTACTGAGGATTAGCTCAAGGATAACCAGTTGCAATTCTGCAACTGTTACAATGAATCACTAAGAGCGGGAGAGTTCAAATAAACATTCCCTCAAATAAAAACATATTCAAATACTCCTAGGAAAAAAGTTCCCAAAGGGGTTAAAATTAGTTTATAAGAAGAATTTTTTAAAAGCTGCCCGCAAGGAAGTAAAAATGAGCAAAGAAGTTTTCTGGGAACTAAAGGGCTCACTGCCAGTCTTAGAGCCAAATTTATACCCTCCTTGCCCAAAGAGCACATAAGTGGGTCTCAGATCAATCCTCCTGGGAGCTAAGTTAGCCCAAACTGCTGCAGGTCTGCTTCTAACTTCTTTGTTCACAACAATCCCAAATGGTATTGTGGAGGTGTGGGGGAGGGCAAGGGACAGAAGTTACTAAAGCCTCCCCAGTTTCACCAGTATCCTGGCCAACAACACATCACCTCATAACTTCTGGCTACCAGTAATATAGGTGGCCAGGATCACAATGTCTGCTTCATAGTACAACAGCTCTGCTCTTTATTCTTTGCAACATTAAAAGTGGGAAGGGGGGCTATCAAAATAACAAAAAGGAACTGCTTAGGACTCTGTTGATAATCAATGCAATTAGCTAGTTGGTTGAGGCCAGCCTGTAGCTGCTTTTGTCCTGCTCAGCCCATATGTCCTGCATCAGTTTCTGGCCCACTCAGTCCACATAACCTACTGTTACTTCCAGCCCACAATAAAAAAAGAAGTGCATAGTGGGTATGAATAACAGGCCACATATTTACAAATGAGAAGTGATATAAAGGATGTCAGCAAAGATATGTATGAGCAAAAAAAAAAAAAAGATGATCTGATTAGGTGGCAGGAGCAGTGGAGAAACTTTGTGTTCCATTTGCATCCTTTCCATGTTCTTAGCAAGTGATTAATTACTCTGACATGATGGGTGGGCTTTCTGTAGTAAACTACTGAAAAACATGGACGAGTCACTGAAAATAAATTGCAAGAATAAATTGTGATTCGTACCTTTTAATGAAATGCCCATAATCATGAGATAGTGGTTCCATTTGAATTTTTTTTCTTTTAATATCTACTCAATAATTTTTATTTCAATTTCAATTCTTTGATTTTAAATTTTTATTCCTTGTGTTTGAGGCTGTTAGTTGATTCTCTAATCTTTTTAGTTGTATCTTTATTCATTAGTCATCACTTTGTTTCTTGTTAATATTTGTTCTGGGATAGCTCCAGTATTATTTTAGCTGCATTTTTGTCCCTCCATTATATAATGTATCAAAAAAGTAAGTTTTTTATTGTTTCTATGTTTTCCCCCCACTTTGGTTCACTCATTATTTAGAATAATATTACTTAACCTCATTTTCAGTTTTAGTCTTTTGTTCATATTTCCTTCTTTGATAATTTATTTAAATTTTTTTTTTAGTGAGGCAATTGGGGTTAAGTGACTTGCCCAGGGTCACACAGCTAGTAAGTGTTTAAGTGCCGGATTTGAACTCAGGTACTCCTGACTCCAGGGCCAGTGCTCTATCCACTGCATCACCTAGCTGCCCGATAATTTATTTAGCATTGTAGCCTATAAATGCTGGTAAAAGTTTCTGCATTTATTCATATACTCTTTCCATCAAATTTGGTTAGGTCTATAAGAAGTATGTAGATGTCACCTACTATTATCGTCTTGCTAACCAATTCTTTTTACAATTCCATTGGCTTTTCTTTTATGTATTTAGATACTGTCACTAGGTATGCCTATATTTAACATTAATATTGCTTCATAATCTATGGTTTCTTTACACAAAGTAGTTTCTTTGTTGATCTCTCTTGAAAATATCTATTTTACTATGGCCTTGTCTTAAATATACCTGATTCTGGTTTGGGGTTTTGTAGAGTTTGTTGTTTTTTTATTTAGCTAACATATAATAAGTTCTCCCTAAACCCTTTCTTATTTAACTATGTACGACTTTATTTTTAAGTGTGTTTCCTGTATGCATTAAATTTGAAAGGGTTGTTTTCTAATCTACTCTCATCCCTTTACTATTTATGGTTATGATTAGATTTGTTTTTCCTTCAGGAGTTATTAAATACAGTTAAATATTTTCTTTTTTTTCTTTCTTTTAAACGAAAAACTCAGCACTGAGTATGTCTAGTTTGTTTTGCTTAGAATAATTTGATTCCAGTCCTCTCCCTTCAAATCCCACTAACCAGCCCTAACCCATATCATTGTGCTTTGATCTTCTCCCTCCACTTTTTTCTGTAATCAGCCTCCCATAATTGTACTTTGTTTTGCTTGATGCAATTTCCTCCTTGACCCCACCCTCTGACACATACTCCTTCTTCCTCTCCATAGCCTAGCCCAGTTGCCTCCTCATTTTTTTTCAGGTGTGTGCTGGTATATAATTGATCAGTTCTCAAAAAAAAAGTTCATATGACACTCATTTAAAGTTTAGTCTGAATTATTTAAAAATGTTTCCATTACCTTCCTAAGTCTAGACAGTCACCAAAACAATAAACCACACCCTGATTTGAAGTGTTTGCCAATTTCCAAGATGTAAATGCTTCCACTGAAAATGTAATATTTAATTCTTTAGACCTGTTTATAGCTGGTTCCAGCATACTTCTAACTTTATTTTACTTCTGTTATCTTCTATTTCTTTGCTCAGATAAGACTATAACTCACAAACTGATACCTTGGTCCCCTACCTCTGTGCTAGAATGATCTTCATCTGTGGCACTCCAGTTTCAAGAAATAATTAGCTCCTTCCCTCTCTGTTGTATTTCTTGTTGTACATACAACCCTCTCTTTCTTCAATGACCCTTAGACAAGGCAGGATTCAACAAAAGACAATGATACACTTGTCTCCCCTTTTGGGGAGAATTTTCTCCTTTTTTGTTGAGTAGTCTTTTGTAATTCAAACTGGAATGCCTTGATGCATAAGCAATCTTCCTACCCCCTTGTAATACTTTCTCTTACACTTGGAAGCTTTGAATCTTGGCAACTAAATTAAAGGTTGAGTTAAACCTGAGGTTTCTTTCTGGAGGCATATTAATCTTCGTAAGCATGGTTCCAGTTCTGAGAATTTTTTTTCCTTCCTGAAATATGTAATTCTAGATTTTTTTCTTTTGATTTTTTGGCCCCAGAAATTCTAATATTTTCTCTTCTTACTCTGTCGTCTAGGTGGTGTTTGTTGTAGAGAACCCCCATGTTTTGATTTTGCTCTAAGAACTTTTGTTGTATTACATATTTTAAGGTCTATCTTCTCCATTCTCCTTCTAGAGGGTATCCCCTACTTTGAGATTTCTCAGTTTCTATTCTGCATTTACTTGCCTTTTGTGTTTTTCATTGAGACCTAATTCCATTCATTATCTCTTCCTTAAATTATTTTATTATCCTTTTCAACAATTCTGTGTTCTTTTGCTCATTTCATTATTTTTTTCTAGTTGCAGTTATTGCAAATTATTCTCTCTTCTTCAACAGATTTCTTTCTGCATTCTTTCACCCTATAGCACACACTTCCTTATTGTTCCTAAGAGTTTTTTTTTTCTTTCTCATTTTGTTAGTTTCTGTGAAAACTTTTTTGGTGATTTCCTTGCAAGAATTGCTTTCCTTTTCCTTCTCATTTTTGTTGTGGTTCTTTGACTTTATTTGACTCATATATTACTGTTTGAGGGAAAACTCATCTTAGACACAATCTCTCACTCAATCACCTTGCTGAAAGTCTCTCAGCTGTAATTTCTCAAATAACTTTCTATGAAGCCTCCATCTCTTTATTTGTACTTCTGACATTTTGACCTTCTTGAGATCCCTGATCTCTCTCATTTCTACATTACTAGCCATTTCCCACAGGTAACAGTATTCCTCACTTGATTATACTCTTATTTTTCTGAAAAGCTCTCATGAAGAAGACAGTTACTCTCATCTGCAATATAAAATAGAGTTTTTACATTTAATCTTTGTCATCTTGAATTAAAATTATGGAATTAAAAAAATGTAGCATGGAAAGGAACCTTGAAAATCCACTAACTATTCAAACCACTGCATTATATGCATAAGGAACCAATTCAGAGTGGTTAAGTGAATTTCCCAAGGTCACACAGGTGCTGAATAGCAGAGCTAAGATTTCCACCCAGCATGTAAAATATGGGCCTTGGTTCAGACAGAGCAGTTAGCTCCCTGCCCCCCCATTTTAAACACCACTCAAATCATTAAACTTGTCATTCAAATGTTACACTTTCATTTCCTTGGCTCTTGAAGGCTTTCATCTTGTACAACACCCGCATTTCCCAGAAAGGGAAACTGAAACCAGGGTGAAATGGTTTGCCCATAGTCATTTAGTTAGTAAAATAAATAATAGAAGCAGGATTCTAATTCAGAATTCTAATTCTAAATCCAGGGTACTTTCTATGACTTGAAACTTTCTCTTCTGGAATCCTCTTTTAAAATTCAAATATCATAGATAAGAATTCCATCTTCAATCTTCTCAATCTTTCATGATCCCTTATTAGTATTGGTTGACAGAAACCTGAATTGAGATAGAGACAAGTATCTGGAAGAAGCAAAGAAACACAAGTAGGACATATGGGAGGGCACCAATTCTAGGACGTCAGTTTACTGAGGGTCTAGATTTCATAGCCTCTTGTGTGTATGTGTGTGGTGGGGGGATATTAGGACTTCTGGGCTTTTCTATCCTTTTTCTGCAATTGAGCTCTTTTATATATATTGTCTTCATCACTGGGCATGTGAGCTCCTTGAGAGCAGAGACTAACTCCTTTTTCTTATTTTTCTTATTTGTATCACTTGTGTTTAGCACAGAGAAAACGCTTAAATGTGCTTTTATTTATTTCATTCAATCTTCCATAAAACCTCAATGAGTGGTGCTTCTCTACCCCTAACATTGAAGGTGATAAATCAATCTAATGCATGATCACCTGAAAGTGACCCTGATCCTCCCTATAAAAGAGTCAACTCTCTTTAGTTTTCTTTCTACTACCTTGATGCATGGAAAAATGATGAAGACAGTAATCTCACCCAACAACTGGGGGAAAAAACCAGTGTGATGAAATACCAAGTCCTAGGGGTGGACTCAAGAAGACCTTTCTCCTGACTTTCCCTAAAGACCATAGTGCTTGATGCTCTTTGGCAGCATCTTTAGTTGTATCCCTTCCTTGACTTTTGATCCATTTTGGAGATGTCAGCTACTGCCCCTTATTCAGGTAAATGCTGCCACTGTCCCATTGTGGAGAAAAGTGAACGTTGCTCAAATACCCTTCCCTTATAGTTACTGCTTCTCTCTCCATGCTCTCAGCCTTGGGGCACATCCAGTTGAACCATGTCTTCTTCCCATAAACATACCAAGTAGAAAGGCCTATTACCCTTCAGCATTAACTAGATTTGTCAAAAAAAAAAAAAAGCCTCCTTCTTAAGTCTTAGCAATGAACCACAATATCAGCCATACCACTCAAAATTATCTTAATAGCCATTTTTAACATGTTATAACTATCTATTATATACACACAAATGCATGTACATACATATATATACACATATATATGTAGATAAAGAGGTAGACAGATGGGGGGGCAGGCTTTATTTAGGAGCTGATAAGCTTTGAACAAAAGAAGTAATCAATTTCATTTAGTAATACTTTTCTGTTATGACTCAACTGGCACGATTATCTTAAAGGCTCTGTATGTGTCAATTTAAAGGGAGTTGAATGCCTCATCTTGTTCCTGATTTTCTGTCTATTTATAGCAAAAAAATCACAAGCTGGGCACGTGCAGCTTTTGCTAACTAGAAGGAGAGCCAGAATTACATGTGGCTCCTTGGTGTGTAAGAGCATGGCATAAGACTGAGAAAAGGACAGAATCAAAAGTGAGTGGCAATTATCACCTTAAGGAGGCTAAAGCATGTCCTTCCTAACCGGTCATTAGTGCTTTTAGGTCTCTTTGAATCTAATGTGTGTGATATAGAGACTTGGATCCCTACATAGCTAGGATATATCTATATTACCACTATGGATAAGAAATTGCAAATGTTTGGCAGATTTAAATATGTAGTCCAAGAGAATTGGGAGATGTCTCAATCAGGATTTCTGCTGTGCTTCACACATTTTAGAAGAACACCACACAAAGGTTACGTAACTGTCTTTACAGACAAACCCTGTCATTCAGGGCTGTTTTCGAAGCATGTCAGCAGCTGAGTGTTTACTAAATCAAGCACTAAAAATGAGATTTACACTGGTTGTTCTGAACTGAAAGCCAGCTGCAGCTGCCATTAGAGCAATTCAATTTCTTCTTTATAAAGCACAAGTAAGGCTCAATTTACTAAAGTTTTATATCCTTTTTATGCATCCCATATGCTAAGGGGAAAAATTAAGTTTATGAGATTAAAAATGAGTTTTATGCTAAATGTTTACAAAGTTTCAGCTGGCTGCATTCAAAAAGCTAGAACTTAAAATGTGTGACTTCTGTCCTTCATTTTTTGGGGGGTTGTTTGCATTCTTTCCAAAGAAGGGCTTTGTATTTGCAAAAGGAAATTACCCTGATATGACCTTTCTCTCTGCTCTCATCCACCCCTAGCTGCCTCCTCCTCATCACATAATATCATGACTGTTGAGTAGGAAAAATAAATAAGATCTCCTGATGCTAAGATATTTCCAGAAGGTTCTTGTATTGACTCAATTTCTCCCTAAAATTGCAGCTTTCCTTTCTCCTGTATGTTTGATTTCTTTCACTTTGATGGTATTTTTTTTCAATTCTGTAAGCAGATTTGAATAGTAATATAGTTCCTAAATTAGATGTATTTACTTCATTGAGGGAAATAACTAGATATCTGAGCACAGAATTAAAAGAATATATATTTGTATTTAGACAGCAAATAACTTGGGTTCAAATGAACCCAAATGAATGAAAGAAACCAGATTGTTTATATAAGACTCTCAAGTTAACACTTTCTTCACAAGGAGAATCAGAAGGTGCTAAACATGGCAAGAACTATAAAATAAAAAGTCTACATAGTAAAAGATGACTAGTTTTTGATTTGGGAGCTATTTCAGTATCAGCTGTATCTATATGGTCAGATCAACTATGTACAGTAAAAGTTAAAAAAAAGAAAAATGAAGACAAAAACAAAATGCTATTGGTAATTTACCTGTACAAAAGATGATGCTTAAAAAATAGGAAAAGGATAAAATCAAAGACATTCCTTCTGAATAAAGAAATTTAAACAATGTAGAACAAATGCCATAACAAGGAAGTTAAAGAAGCTTAACACATACAACAAACATTTCATCTCTTTGTCAAGTGGAGAAAAAAGGCAACCAATAGCATCAATGGTTTAAGGCATGTGATCCTTTGCAAAACATGACAGAGGATGTATGTATAGTTACCAGCACTATAACCTCACAAAACAACAAAAAGTGAAAATGAAAACAAATCTGAAAGGGGTTCAAAGCCCAGCTAAGCTGGACCATCTCAAGGACATTTTCGGATTAAATTGGAAGAAGGATAATGAGTGGATATGAAATGGAACTTATCTGCTAGAATTTCTCCAATGATCTCTTCTTATCACTAATGACCATGGAATAATCACAATTTCACTCTCTCACTTAACTACACAATATGCTCTGTAAAAAAAATAGAGATAGTAATCAAGACAAAGTTATGGGAAATAGGAAGTAGTAGTAGGGGATCTTATTTATCTTTCCTACTCAACAGTCATGATATTATGTGCTGAGGAGGAGGCAGCTAGTGGTGGATGAAAACAGAGAGAAAGGTCATATCAGGGTAATTTCCTTTTGTAAATACCCCTATGCCAAAAAAAAGCAACCAAGAAAAGAAAATATCAGAAGCTATCATTCAATATTTTACTTTCTCATCTTTTTAAAATCTTTATGAAAATAGTCCATGTGTACATCAAGCATATCAGTGATGAAATTTTAAATGGAATAGACAAGCTTTCACAGGTGATTTTCTATAACAAAACACCTTCACAGTCACACATTTGACTGAGATGTATAGAGAATGTAAGCTCCCACTGTGTTTATTAGGTTGATACATGTTGATTATAAAAGAGCATTTGACTTGGTGAAGGAAATAATCGACTACTTTAAAATCATAAAAGATTCTAAGATAGATACAGACATTGAGATAGCTTTGCTCAATGATTTACTGACCACTAATATCAAATGAGGCATCAAACAAAGATGCATGTTCCCTGGAGTACAGAAATTAGGTGGGAAAGTGAGGGATTAACAAATGGACTGTTAAAACTATCAAAAATCATATGAAAAAAATGCTCTAGATCACTACTGATCAGAGACATGCAAATTAAAACAACTCTGAGATACCACCTCACACCTATCAGATTGACTAACATGATAGAAAAGGAAAATGACTAATGCTGGAAGGGATGTGGAAAAATTGGGACACCATGCACTGTTGGTAGAATTGTGAACTAGTCCAACCATTCCGGAGAACAATTTGGAACCATACCCAAAGGGCCAAAAAACTATGAGTACCCTTTAAGCCAGCAATATCACTACTAAGTCTGCAAAAAAAAATCAAAGAAAAAGGAAAACTATCTATATGTACAAATATATTTATAGTCCTTCTTTCTGTGGTGGCAAAGAATTGGAAATAGAGGAGATATCCATCAAGTTGGGAAAGGCTGAACAAATTGTAGTATATGGTTATGATGGAGTACCATTGTGCTATAAGAAGTGATGAGAGGGTAGTTTCAGAAAAACCTGGGAAGATTTATATGAACCAATGCAAAGTAAAATGAGCAGAACCAGGAGATCATTGTACACAGTGAAACCAATATTATAAGGATGATCTACTGTGAAAGTCTTAGCTACTCTAATCAAGACAATCATCCAAGACAGTTCCAATGGGCACATGATGATAAATGCTATCCATCTCCATAGAGAGAACTGATAAATTCTGAATGCAGATTAAAGCATACTTTTTTTACTTTCCCAATTTTTCTTAATTTTTGTCTATTTTCTTTTATAACAATGCTAATATGGAAAGATATTTTGCCTTTCTTCACATCTATAATCAATATAAAATTGCTTGCTTTCTTAAGTAAGGGGGAGGGACTGAAGGGAGATGGGGAATCTGTAACACAATTTTTTAAATCAACATTAAAAATTTGCATGGAATTGGGAAATATTTAATGAAATAAATAAAAATATATTAAAATTTTAAATCCTATAATTTAATAGCTAGCTATTATTATTACAACCACATAAATGCAAAGAGCAAAAAAATGAAAGAAAGAAACAGAATACACTATCGAAAATATAATGAACATGCTTGACTCTGGAGATAGAGAAAATGTGCTTTCCATACTTTACTCAGAGGTAGTGGATTTGGAATATCACATATATTGCCAGACCTGGTTGATGTGCTGATTGATTTTGCTGAACTGCTTTTATTAGTTTTCTTTTTAAATCTTTTTAATAAGGGATGGCCCAATGGGCAAGGGTAAGAGGAATAAACATTCAGAAATGGATGACATATAATTTCAAGACACCAATAAAAATAAGGTAAAATTGAAAGAAAAAACTCATAAAATGCATTATGAATTGGAACAGGAAAGAAATAATCCAAGTCAAAGGAAGATAGAAGAAAAATGAAAAGCAAGAGAGGCAGCAGACCCACATTCATTCAGTTTGATTCAACAAAAATTTAGTGCCTCCTATGTTGCAACTAGGCAAGTCATCAGAGAGAATTATAGAGGAAAAAGGAGGGAAATTAACATTATACTATTATATTAATAACAATTATTAGTTTGTGATACATCCTTTTTCCTCCTATTTTTGTCAAGACCCCCCCTCCCCCAAAGGCTAGACTGTCTCTGAAAGACAACTGTGATTATTCCTGGCACCCAAAGCATCTGTTCCTTAATTAGTTTGGGCTGGGCTCTATCCAAATGGGACTTTTGTATTGTTTATTTTTTTTGTGTGTGCTATTTTGGGGGGCAATGAGGGTTAAGTGACTTGCCCAGGGTCACATGGCTATTAAGTGTCAAGTGTTTGAGGCCAGATTTGAAATCAGGTCCTCCTGAATCCAGGGCCAGTGCTTTATCCACTACACCACCTAGCTGTCCCTATTGTTTACTCTTTAAACAGAACCCAGTTTGAGTTAGAAGCTCCTCCAGGGAATATAAGCTTTGTCCTTGCTCCCTTTATTAAAGTTTGGGGTGACCTGGTCTACAAAGGGGAACACAAGCCAGTTAAAATAGGATTGAGATGGCTTGTTTTTCTCATGAAGATTACAAGTAACTCACTTTCCTTATTAATCAGACAGGGGCATGATGGGTCATATCTGAGGGCTAACCCATTGCCTTCTTGTTGCTCAGTTGTTTCAGTCTTGTGTCCAACTCTTTGTGACCTCATTTGGTGTCTTCTTGGCAGAGATGCTGGAATGGCCTGCCATTTTCTTCTCCAGCTCATTTTATAGACGAGGAAACTTACCCAGGATGGCACAGCTAAGTGTTTCAAGCTGAATTTTAACTCAGGCCTGGTGCCCTATTCATGGGAGCTAAGAACTCTTTGCCTACCTCCTCATTAAAATGTCCACCAATTGGGATTGCCAGAAGTCCCAATGATGGACTGTGAGGCCAATCAGAAGGAAGACACACTTGGATATAAAGGACCTTGCCAGCTCTCTCAGAGTCTTTGGTACAAATGGAGGCTCACCATTGACCTGTCTTTTATTAATAGATTGCATGCCCCCAATGATGAATGATATCATGCTCGGAGGAATGGCCTCATATTATTTATTGGTTAAATTTCCCCCGCAACAAAGAGAAGATATAATTCTTCTCCTTGAGAACTTCAAAATTTCATTGGGGAATAAAAACATACCAATAAAACCATAGAAGAGTAATTGGGTCCTGAACTATGTGGTTCTTACCATCAATGAAATAGTACTGCAAAGAGGCCAGAGTGAGATGCAGCTCCTGAGTCAGTAATGCAATGGTGGGAAGGATTTTGGAAGTCAGAGGGGATCAGAGAGGATGCAATCCAGGTGATGGCAAACAGCAGAAACAAAAGTATCTGACATGGTTTGGGGACAATCAATAAAGGAGTTCTAGGGTCAGAGGGGAACTTAGAGGTCGAGTAGGTCAACTCCATCATTTTATAAATGAGGAAATTAAGGGAGTAAAAGGGGGAAGAAGGATCCAGCCAGGCTAGAAAAGAAGGTCTATTCAGAGGAACTAGTGGGATACAGGAAGACTGTAAAGGAAATTAAATGGCAAACTGAGTTGTTTGGACTTTGCCAATGGTAAATGGTTTGGGGTTTTTTTTTGTTTTGGCGGGGTGTTGCAGGGCAATGGGGGTTAAGTGACTTGCCCAGGGTCACCCAGCTAGCAAGTATCAAGTGTCTGAGACCAGATTTGAACTCAGGTCCTCCTGAATCCGGGGTCAGTGATTTATCCACTGTACCACCTAGCTGCACCCCTCCCTCCTTCCGTAAATGTTTTGGTTTTTTTTAAGAGCAGTGAGAGGGACCATGGTATAGCAACATTTTAGGAGGATGAAGATTCATTATTACCGGAATCTCAAGCACTACCTTTGGTTCTAAATAAAAGATATATCTTTGTAGGACTGAAATAAATCACAAACACCATAGAGCAGAAGGAAGGATGAATTGGAGGAGACTATGGGCAGGACGACCAATTAGGAAGAAACGGATTCTGTCATAATTTTTCATGCACCGTACTTACAAAATTATTTATGAAACCCTTGAGTATTTAGGGTGGTAGTAGTGGGATGGCAGAGAAGAGATGGACATTGTGTAGACCTGGTGCCTGACCACTGCTAGGGGGAGAGAGAAGGTCACACCTATGCTTTCATTTGCATGGTTAGGAAATTCCATTTACCAATGCAGATCAACAACTGAAATTTATAGCCTCAGAGAGGCGTATATGGCACATCAAGTTCAAGGAGGGTCACTTAGCCTGAACACAAAAGAAACGGGATTTAAACGTGACTCTATGGTCAGCTCTCTATCCACTACGCCACGTCTCCTTCTCTGACCAATGGAATATAGGTGATAAAATAAAGTACCTAGACTTTCTTGCTTCCCACATATTCCTGTTGCAGGATCTCTGCTGCCCCACCTCTCCCCCTCTCTTGTGTCCTCCCTCCTACCTGCCATCCCCTCTCTGTACCATGTTTCTTTCAGCCCAACACAAATTATCTATAGTTAACTGCTCCCTGCTACACATATAGCCTCCTTATCCTAGAGCAGGGTCCTTAATCTGGGATCCATAAACTGATTTTTTAAAAATGTAAGTCACTGGGGGAAGCTAGATGGTGTAGTGAATAAAGCACCAGCCCTGGATTCAGGAGGACCTGAGTTCAAATATGACGTCAGACACTTGACACTAGCTGTGTGACCCTGGCCAAGTCACTTAACCCTCATTGCCCTGCCAAAAGGAAATGTGTGTGCGAGTGTTGTATGTGTATGTCACTTCACATGTACAACTGATATCATATTGCTTGCTTTCTCAAGGAGTGGGGAAGGGGTGGCAAAGAGGGAGGGAATATGGAACTCAATAATTTAATAAAATGAATGTTAAAATTTTTCGTGTAATTGGAAAATATTTAACAAAATAAATCAAAACATATTTTAAAAATATAAGTCACATGTTAAGGTTGTAAGTCTGGGTGACTAAGAAGGTGGTTAGTGATACCATTAATAGAACAAGAGGCACAAGGAGAGGGTGCTAATTTGGGACAGTGCAGTTAGTCCTCAGTGTCTTCATTGTGTTTTTTCCACATTCAAGTTTCAAGAAATAAGGCTTCACTAATTGTAGTTGAATGCTGAAAGAGGTCAGAAAGATGAAGCATTGATAAAAGACTCCTTTTTGTTTAGAAAGTGGTCATTGGTAATCTTCAAGAGGTGAATTTCAATTAAGTAAAAGTTGAAATTTAAAATTTAGGGGGTGGCTTGAGATTGTCAGAAATGGAACTAGTAGGAGGAGACTAGTGGTTCACAAAGGTTGATAGTAAATAGAAGGTGGTAAATAGAACAAAGGTATCCAGGTTAATCAAGAAGATTTGAATATGCATGATGGCAGAAGGGAAGGAAGTAATAGAGGAAACAAAATGAAATGCAATCTAAGGCAATAAGAACATTGAAAAGATGGGGATAGAGAGAAATTATATTACAAAAATTATATCTAGAATGCCTTAAACTCAAGGATTTAATCCTAAATGTTTGTAGTTTATTTCAATACTAAAATAGTTCTCATTTAGAACAAAGCTAGATCTTAAAGATTTCAATAATTATGGTCCAGCTGTGACTCGTGAGCTAGTCTGGAAACAAAAACAAAAAAATCGGTTGGCAACCTATACTTTCTTGCTTCCCACATATTCTCTTTGCAGGATCTCTGCTGTCCCATCTCTCTCCCAAATCCTACTCTTGTCCTCCCTCCTGTCTTCTATCCCCTCCCCAGTACCATCATTCTTTCTGCCCAACATGGATTGTCTGCAGTTAGCTGCTTCCTGCTGGGTATTTAGGCTCCTTATCCTGGAGCAGGGGTTGTTAACCTGACAATACAGTGAAGAAGCTCTCATTGGGAGCAATATAACTCAGCTCAACCAAGAGAGGATCCTGGTTCTCACCCCAAGGGGGATTTCCATGAAATCTCCATTAGGGCAAGCTGGCAATTAGGGTCATGATGGAGACTGCCCACTCCCTTCATGTCCTTCTAGAATCTTCCCTAGGCAAGCTGAAGTGGGATTGGCCTTGTCCATCTTCTCTCTCAAGGCTGGAAGCCAGCTTGAAGTTGACTCAAAGAAGATTATCACTTTAAGAATTCCAGTAGGAGGATCGACTGAGAACTGGAGCTCTCACCTCTCACCAACTTTACCCTGTCCTTTGCACAGGGCAAGGCATTCATCTCCACCAATAAGGAGAGAGACCCATGCCAATGGGCTTTGAGACAGGGGTTATATCAGTATAAGTAAGGGAACCTTGATTCAACATAGCCAGAGTTGTCTCATGATGCTGTCCAGTTTTTCATTGGTTTGTCTGCTTTTACAGAGAGGTTGCCAGCACACTACTAATAATATCATGAATATTCAAAAAGGTACTATTCTCCCTCTTACTGTTATCCACTACAGAGAATGGCTAACTTGTCCATAGGGTCAATATAATACTGCTTATATTGATATAAAACCAGCAATGTTTTTGTTCCCAAACAAGGTGGACATGGAAGGTAAAGGTGATTTCAAGAAGAGCTTTTACTGGCCATTTAAAAAACAAAACAAAAACAAACTTACGTCACTTAAAAAGAAAACCATAACTAGCACAAGGCAAATGGAATTTTACTCCAGAACTCTGATTGAGAAAGAGGGGTTCATTGTACCACTACCCTAGGAAAGTGTACTTCTTTGTGACTGCACTGCCCCTCCCATGGCTCACCTCACAGTTTTGGGGAGCTATAAAACACAACCACAGTGTCCCTTTCCCCCAGCTCTTTGGGCAACATGCTCATTCTTCCTATGATGACTTCTCCCAAGGTGGACCTGTCCTATGCACTTCTCTGCCACCCTCAACCCCTACTTTGCCAAGGAATATTGCCCCACCTGTAGTTTTGAATAGCAATGGCTTTGATTACCAGAACCATCTATGCTAGGAAGATACCTGTTCTTACTCTTATTTTGCAGGTACAACATATCCCAGTATTACCCAAGTTTATTCATATCTACTGACCCTCCTAGCTTCAAGTTCAAACTAAAATCCCACCTTTTACACGATGCCTTCTCCAACCCCTCTAAATTCCAATGCATCCCCTCTGTTAATTAGTTTCTATATGCCCTATATATAGCTTACTTTGTATACATTCGTTTGCATGCTGTCTCCCCAATTAAATTGTAAGCTCCTTGAGGGCAGGGACTGTCTTTTGCCTCTTTTTGTATCCCCAGGCACATAGTAAGCATTTAATAAATGGTTGTTGGTTGATTTATTTAACAGACATGGGTATCACCTCCACCAATGAAAATTGCAACCCCTCTATGCCTTTGGAGTTAATTTCTTGAATTGCTGTGACTAAAAACATATCAACTGGAACACAAAAATTAGTCTTTCTGAACTCTGTCCAGTAGGTGTACATCACCAGGAGGATGTCACTGTCCAGGGAAAAACTGACCTATTGCCTACTAGAGGCAGAGCTGAATTCTTCCCAGTCCTTTCCTTCCTCCTCCTCTTTTCCAGTCACTGCCCTCTCCTCCCTGCCTCCTTTCTCTCTGGAAATGTAATTAGATATACCCTGTTACAATTATCTTGGGTTTTTTTTTAAGGCTAAAGTTGATACTAAAGGCCCTTAGGATCTACTTGATCCCTTTCTATGGTTTATGAAGTTCATTAGAACTCACCTCTGAGATCATCTTCCATCTGCTTTTTTATGTATCTTGTAGACATTTACCTGGAATATGAGCTCGTTGAATATAGAACCCATTTTGACCTTTGTTTCCTTGATGCTTAGTATAGCTCCCGGCACAAAATAAATACTTGAATGCTTTATGATCAGCTGGAGCTCAAATATTAGACATCACATCCGTCTCCTGGCCTATACTTAAGGTCTTTCCTATTTGTTAAGATCCACTAGAATTTGTGCTAGCACCAGTCTAGGTCTTAGAAACAAAGGGTCGGGGCAGCTAGGTGGCACAGTGGATAGAGCACCAGCCCTGGAGTCAGGAGTACCTAAGTTCAAATCCGGCCTCAGACACTTAACACTTACTAGCTGTTTGACCCTGGGCAAGTTACTTAACCCTAATTGCCTCACTAAAAAAAAATGAATAAAAATAAAAATAAAAACAAAGGGTCACCTCCATGTCACACCATTGCATGAGAAGAGGATTCCAGTGGAAGATAAAATTAGTAAGGTGGGTAAATTAGGAATATCAATCAATCAATTCTCTTGATTAATCTTTATTTCAAAAGAGCCTTTTTAGAGATCTTTGGCAATTTTAGCAATTTTATTTATTTAAACTTCAAAAACACATCCCTGGAATGACAAATGAAAAACCACCACTCACAGTTAACAGGGCTGACTCTGGACTCTAACAAGTGAAATCAGCAATAAGAATTGAATGGTCTGAGCTATGTTTGAAGCTATTACGTGAGAACAGGGACAAAATGGAAGTTTAGTTTGATCTACAGTTCCCATTTAAGGAAACCTAAAATTAGCCACAGTATATTTTGGGTATGGAATGTATCTCATAGACCACTGAGCAGGTCTGTAATTAACTTTGGTACTTTGAGTGTAAAAGGAAGTGTGATTGATGATGGGCTGGACAACAGAACTGGAAAATGTAGCTATGTCACAGGCCTCTTATTCAATGTTACTTTTAATTTAATCATTGGTTTGTATCTGAATAAATGACTAGCTTTTGTCCTTCGTCATTTTGCCCAGTAAAACAGAGTGGAAATAAATGCACTAAAAGCATGGGGTCTGTAAGTGATGTTAGTAATTTAAAAGTGAAAAAAAATCAGTAGGGTGTTTGATATCTGTCCCATTACTGTACATAATCAATCAACCAACATGAATTTATTAATGCTTGTTATATGTCAAACACTGTGCTAGGCATTATGGATATGATGAGATCAATGAAGATATTCCTATTCACAAGGAACTAACTTCTCACTGGGGGAAGCAACAAGAATATATATGTGTCTGTGTCTGTGTATATTTTATATATATGCACACATATATACCTATACACATGTATATATTTTATATACATTTATATATTTATACATACACATATATATATAACAAGGAGATGATGCTATGACTTGATACTTTAAAGTGGTAAAAATAAATTTTTAAAATGTATATATATGTATATATGTATACATAGATACATTACATTATATTACATATAAAAACACCAATCATAGCTTTTACACTAAGTACAAAAAAGTCCTTGATCAACTCAGATGTCCTTGAAAGCCACCAGATGAACTAGAGTTTTTTGCACAGGAATTACATTTTGAATGACTGAGGAAATCTGGTCATACCCTCTGGGTTATCTATAAAATAGTGGGTCAATTTGGAACTCAGAGATTTGAGCAACTTGTAGATGAGTATGGAAGCCTTTAGTCTAATCTCTGAGAAGATTTATAGAGGTTGGGGGTGGGGAGAATATTTAGGAGGAAGGAGAAAAACCCTGTACCCATCCTCTGCCTTAGTCTTGGTTTCTTCTCTCCCCATCCCCTAGACCATAGGAGTGCCTTATGGACTTTTTGGGAAACCAAAGGATTTGGATATTTCATCAGTAACCTAGTAGTATACACAGGACAGCAGTAGCTAGAGGTAGTATCTGCATCAAGAACTGTGGATAAACTGGACACAATGAGGAAAGGCAAATGTAAAACCTAGCAGAAAAGCCATACCATACCTCGGGGGGAAATCTTGAGGACTCAAGCAAAAGGACTAACAGGAACTATGAATTGTATCCCCTGGACTCTGTATGTCCTAATGGGAGACTGTGTCACAGACTTTGGGGAAAACATTTCTATTAACTGTTCTTGCTATACCACTCTAGCAAATAGCCCTTTCGAAAAGCAAATTGTCTGGTTGACTACATGATATCAACCAGTAATCCGAGGAGCAAGTACACTGGTGGGGGTTCATGTGTTACAGCATTAGAAAGACATCCTCCAACCCTTCAGGATTTCTCCTAGAACCTGGAGTGGAGATGAAGCTATGGGGACCTGATTGGTGACTATGAGGGAGAGTTGTTTTTTTTTTTTTAATTGCGGGGCAATGAGGGTTAAGTGACTTGCCCAGGGTCACACAGCTAGTAAGTGTCAAGTGTCTGAAGCTGGATTTGAACTCAGGTCCTCCTGAATCCAGGGCCAGTGCTCCATCCACTACGCCACCTAGCTGCCCCCGTGTGGGAGAGTTTTAACAGTAGCTGCAGAGATAACACTACATACTGAATAAATATCTAAAGAAATAGCATTATAAATAAATGCAAAGTCAATAAATGCAAGGTAGTTTGGAAGAGAAAGCACTAGCAGTTGAGGTCAAGAAAGGCTTCCTGTATAAGGAAGTGCTTGACAGCATTTTGAAAGAAGAGAGGAATTCTATGAGACAAAGACAAGGAGGGAATATATTCCAGGCATAAAGGAGAGCAGTGTAAAGACAGAAAGATAGGAAATATGGAGCCTTGTGTGTGTGGAACCAAGCAAAGAGCATTTTGGTTGGAGAGCCAAGTGCAGGCAGAAGAATAATGCCCAATAAAGTCAGAAAGAGTAGTAAAGACAAGCTTTTTTCTTATTAATGATGACAGGTGGCATTTTGTTAACAGTAGCTGAATGGAAGTAAATATTATTACACATTAAATTCTGGGTTAAAGATAGCATTCTTGGAGGAAAGAATTGAAGAGTTACATGTAGTTTTAACTTTTATAAAATGCTACCTTCTGTCTACCAACTGATATTAATTTTAAAAACCTGAGCCTGTTGGTGTTGACTTGACTTACTTCAGTCCAATTAAATTAGATGTAATGCTAGAAAACCACTAGACTGCTTTTCATATAAATTATACTTCATTTACATTATCTTTAAGTGGCTCAACTGGCTGAAATTCTGTGACTATGTGACTAGGGGAGAGGAAAAGCCCTGCATATCTGAAGATGTATGTATTTATTTGTTGCTTGGTTGCATACTTAACACTTTCTAGAAACTTCCATATTATTTATTTCCTTTTTTTTCTTTTTCTTTCTTTCTTTTTTTTTTTTTGGCAGGACAATGGGTGTTAAGTGGCTTGCCCAGGGTCACACAGCTAGTAAGTGTCAAGTGTCTGAGGCCAGATTTGAACTCAGGTACTCCTGAATCCAGGGCCGGTGCTTATCCACTGCGCCACCTAGCCGCCCCCATATATTATTTATTTCTGATCACAGTTAACAGTGAACATTGTAGGAGATTACCTTAATGTAAGTTACAATCACATATGGAATTTTTATGAAGGAAGGGGAAATTAGCCCAGAAAATGAATGTGTTAGGTTATTTTTCATCACGGAAAAAAATGCAATAATTAAATGACCTGAAAACTTCCCAGCTGCCTCTGAGAACAAAATGTCTGGACCTTCTTGGTATTCCACCATATTTTATTTTAATTTATCCAGACATTTATAAAAATTGCCTGCTTTATTTTCTAGCAGTCATTTTATTTATGTCTCTAAGCTGCAAGTGACTTGCAGTACCAGATCTGGCCTTTCCTCATCCAGAAAGCTAGAGTTTGGGGACAGGCCTTGCAAATCAAAACCATCCTTACGTCAGAGTAATTTATTGAGAGGCAGGACTCCTGAGGGACTAGGATATGACTACGATCGATCAAATGGGTTGGCTTGAAGCCCTTTCCTCTTTCCAGTACAAATAAAATCAAGGAGTGAATCTTTTCTTTCAAACATTAAAAGACATCATGTAATGCTCTGTGGCTGCTCCAAATAATAAAGAGGTAAAAAAAAAAAAAAGAAAAGAAAAGAAAAACCACCTCAAGGAATGGGGAGGCAGCTGTCAGGTTTCAGAAAGAAGGGGAAAAATGACTTTGGATTCAGTTGAAGAGGAAAAGAGTAATGAAGAACTTTTAATTAGAGTATTTCTTAAGTCCTTCAATCAAGAACTGTTATCTCCTTAGCTTGTTCTGTACATAATATGCTCCCTGGGACATCATAGGCTAATAGGAACTATACCTGCTGCCTTGCTTTACTTCCAATTTGAATTTCAGGGGGATAATAATCTTAAAGAATGAGACTTATTCCTGTGTCCAGAGTTTGAATAATGTAAATGTACACTAAGGCATGGAGTGCTGTCTTCCTTTCAGCAATGGGATTAGAGTGTGCACTGCATTAGGGGAGCAGAAGGCTCTGGTTCTTAAGAGAAGCTACATGGACAGAGTATCAAAGATTGATTTGGGGGGGACTGAGGTTCTTAACTTTCTGTTTGTTTGTTTGACAGACCCTTCTGCCCGTCAGTCTGCTGAAGCCGAGAGAGGCCTTCTCAGAAAAATGCTTAAACCACAAAGTATTGCATTGGAAAAGAAAAGTGAGTGAAAATAAAATGTAATTTCTGCCATCTGGATTCACAGATCCCTATTGATAGACCCATTGAGGTCTATTGGACCCCATTTGAGGACTCGATTTGGACACCTTTGAGTAGCCATTGTCAGGCTCAGATAGAAACAGATCCCTGTAGGCCATATATGGACTTAGAAATATTAACAAATTAAAAGTATCTTTGTTGTACTGTATTTTTGGAGGCAGTGAAGTAGCTCAATGGATAGAGTGCTGGGTCTGGAGTTAAGAAGCCTCAGACACTAACTAGCTATGTGACCCTGGGCAAAGTCACTTGACCTCTGTTTGCCTTAATCCTCTGGAGAAGGAAATGTAAACCACTCTAGTATCTTTGCCAAGAAAAACCCATGGACAGTATGGTCCACGGGATAATAAAGAGTTGGACACGACTAAAGATAATATTATATTTTTATTTATTTTGTTAAATATTTCCCAGTTACATTTTTTTTTAGTGAGGCAATTGGGGTTAAGTGATTTGCCCAGGGTAACACAGCTAGAAAGTGTTAGGTGTCTGAGGCCAGATTTGAACTCAGGTACTCCTGACTCCAGGGCTGGTGCTCTATCCACTGCGCCACCTAGCTGCCCCCCAGTTACATTTTAATCTAGTTCCTGCCTTGCTTGGGAATTTTGCAGGTAGGTTGTAGCCAGTGGGGTCAGATGTTTGACTCTTCTGCCTCAGAGTCCCTCATTTTGCGAAGAGGAAACTGAGGCCTAGAAGTCATTTGCCCAAGGTCATGCAGGTAGTAAGTGGCAGAGCTGGGGTTTGAACCCCAGCCCTGCTGACTCCAAGTCGAGTGTTTCTATTCACCATACAGATCATTCTGTCTCTAACAAGATAGAGAGCAGAAAGCTAAGCAGTCTGTCTCTCCAAGAGCTGAGCAACATTCTCCTTCTTAACACTGGGTTTTTGTTTTTCTGTTGAGACATCTTTAATATTTTCCTTTGTCATTTCCTATTTGTCATTTGGCAACACTCTTAGGTATCTTTGTTTGGCTTAAAAGAAAACTATTGATTCTCCTCAAGGCAGCCATAACTCAGTTTCCTTTGCATTAAGAGCAAGGCCTGATATTTGGTATTCATATCCAGGCACCTGACATTTAGATTCAATTTGAATGTGGCATTGTAAATGCGGCAGAAGCTTATTATTGCACAACTCATTAGTGCCCAGGTTCAAATTATGTTTCCTCAAATGTAACAACAACCTATAGTAAAAACCTGTTATAACCAGTTAGCTCTTAAGGAACGCTTTGGGCCTGATCCTAGCTAATACATTCTAAACATATTCTCCTGTATTTCGGTAGAATGTAAACATTTTGGGGGGCTGGGACTGTTTTGTGTTTATCTTAGTACCTCCCAGGGCCTAGCTCAGTACCTGACACATAGTAGGTGCCTCACTGAAACTTCCTGAATGGAATTGAAAACATTTTTTAAAAAATAGCACTTAATTGTAAAACAAACAAAAAAACCCACAAAAACAAAAACAAACAATAACACACACAAAATGGCATGATTTTATCATACAGCTAAGTATAGAAAGTAAGAAGTGTCCATTTCCAATGACCACATGAGTCCCAAAACCAGCACCCACAACGTGATCAATGCTTTATAACAGAATGGCTAACACTTCCATGGTGGTTTAAGGTTTGCATTGTACTTTGACAAGATTATTTCATTTAATCCATCATCTCCCTCAGTCAAACACACTGCAATCTAGTAAACATATTTTCATTCTCTTAGAAAAGCCAACAATTGGGCAGCTAGGTGGCACAGTGGATAAAGCACCGGCCCTGGATTCAGGAGTTCCTGAGTTCAAATCCGGCCTCAGACACTTGACACTTACTAGCTGTGTGACCCTGGGCAAGTCACAACCCCCACTGCCCCACAAAAAAAAAAAATTAAAAGAAAAGCCAAAAATCAGAATATTGAAATATATATAAATGATGCATAATATATAAATACAAATATAGAAAAATGGATAAATACATAGATATAGAAATAATAATAACACATTTCTAGAAGAATTGTTTTGAAAAATGCTTTACTTATTTTATTCATTTGATTTTTGTGCCAACCTTGGAAGGTAGGTACTGTTATACCCATTTTATAAATGAGGGTACCAAGCACAAAGGGTAGAATCAGGTACCAGAGTCATACAACCAGTAACAATCTGAAGTCTTTCTGACTAACTCAAGGCTTTTTCCCCTACTCCTCGATGCTTCTCAAGGAAGCAGAAACAGCAGAACAATATATATAATAACTGCAATAAAGTAAATAAAAATAATGCTAAAAGCATCTGAATTGAGATTAAATACAAGGATCGATATATCGGCAGTGGAAACCCACCTGTTCTCCATAGAACTCATTCTAATTGCTAAGAAGGAAAGTATCTGACCTCCCTATTTGGATCCTTGTACAATTCTTTGTAGCAAAATGATCTCTAGGGGCAGCTAGGTGGCACAGTGGATAAAGCACTGGTCCTGGATTCAAGAGGACCTGAGTTCAAATCCAACCTCAGACACTTGACACTAGCTGTGTGACCCTGAGCAAGTCACTTATCCCTCAGTGCCCTGCAAAAATAAATAAATAGATGAATGAATAAACAAATAAATTAATTGATAAATAAATTAATGAGTGCATGAATAAATAAATAAATACATAAATGAATGAATGAATGAACGAACAAACTATCTCTAATTCTAAAATTCTGTGAGTCTGGAAATGGAATTCTCTCAGTAGAGAATTCTAAGCAACTAACTAGAATTGCTTCCTCTCAAACTTCCCTTGCAGAGATAAAGTGTTTAGATCTCAAAATAGTTACCCACATGTGCAAAATAAGGGTAAATAGAAAGTGAGCTATAAAGTCATCAAGTAGCACAAAGAAGGTAATAAACATTTATTAAGTGCTTATCAGGTACAAGTCACTATGCTACATGCGTCACAATTAATATTTCATTTAGTAAGGTGTTGTTATTGTTGCTTCATTCTCAAAGAGGACCATGACATGAGGGGGATGTCATGACTTGCACTGAACTGTATTTAAATGAGGGAGGGCTGCAAAGTCACTCTCTCCTCCAGAGACACCTAGGTCCAGTAGTAAGATATACATCAAGATGCCTGGAGATGGCCCTGGATATTTTTAAGGCAATTGGAGTTAAGTGACTTGACCAGGGTCACACAGCTAGTAAGTGTCTGAGGTGAGATTTGAACTCAGGTGCTCTTGACTCCAGGGCCAGAGCTCTATTCACTGCACCACCTAGCTGCCCAATAAGGACATAATAAGGAATAAATAGGAGATTTTTTAAAAATCTTAGAATCACAGAATCATAGAACATTGGAGCTAGAAAGGACCTTAGAGATCCAGGTTCTTCATTTCATAGATGAAGAAAACTGGGACCCAGACACTTGTCCATAATCTTTCTACAGAAGCCAATGTAAATCTCCTTCCAAAACTATCCCTTAAGGTTAGCATGATGCATTGTGCCTCTTTCTCATGCAATTCTAGGAGTTCTAGAAATGTCTAAGCACCACATTTTTATTCCCTCCTCTTTGCACTTTTACATTTGTCCCATGGTCACAAGATATTGACAATCCACATTTATGATTTTTTTTTGGTGAGTCTCAGAGATCAGTGGTGGACCTGAATAAGGTTAATCCACCAGATGTGGCTGTTCAAGACCAGTCTACTCTGTACTTCACAGAAATAGAAGGGGGGTAAAAGATCATCCCTGTTTGCATTTGCAGCCGATCTGGGGGGCAGGGAAGGCAATTTGCACACATATTCAAAGGCTTTAGAATGGAATTAAGCTAAACTGCATGGAGTTGTCTGACATTTCTTTTAAATTGGACTGTCCTTGATTTCCAAGTAACTATATTCTAATCAGAAGTCATCTTCCAGAGAGTTTGGAATGCAGATTAGAAGTTAATGAAATGAAAACAGTGGAATGAAAGATCCAAGCTGTAGAGCTGAAACAAGACAAATAAAGCAATACCTGAAAAGGGCGCTTTACTGTCAGGACGATGGAGGAGCTGGTGGAAACCAAACGGCATTCTCTGGTAGCCAAAAGAATTACTTGTCCTGGGTGGCCCTCATAACACTAAAGGAAATGCCCTTCTCATCAGAAACTCTGCAATCCCAGGTGATTCAGGTCTAGTTGTTCCCTGGAGCCCACGGGGAGAAGAAGCACATTCCCAGTCCCTTATCATAAGGATGATGAGGGAGAGTCAGAAGAGGCACAGCCTGAATTACATGAATAAATGCCTTTACCCTCGAAAGAGACTACATTCTGTTGAAAGTCAAAACCACCTAAAAAAAAATTTGTTTTTAATTAAAAAAAGAAAGTTGAAGCCACCTAACCCACTCACCTCTAATCTTTGGTGACTGGGAAGCATCACCAACTTTCAAGCCCTCACAGTGCTGATTAGTTTAGAGGAGCTAATTTCACAATATAGGCATCATTAGCATCTTATTCTTAGAAGCCTCTAAATAGAGGGAAAGTCCTCCGGAGAGGTGTGGTAGCATAGGCTTTTATCTAAAGATGAACTAAAATAACAAAGAATCAATAAAGGAATGACCACTGCTGAACCCTCTGTCTACCTCTGTGTAATCATTGCTGTTTTCCTAGAGTGTCACCAACTTCCCACTGTACTGGAGAAACCAAATCCTCTCTGAAAGGGGGAGGGATGAAGGGTGAAGGTATGGACTGTCGGTGCCCTATAAATGTTAGTGCTCTGGGGCAAAGCTCTGGTTGACCCCACCCCAGTTACAACTCTTCCTGTCTCTCAAAAATAACATAAACCATCTTTCAATGAACAGACATGCTTCTTAAAGAAAATACAAAATAAGGGGGTCTAACAAACAGTACCAGATCTCAAACTGTACTATAAAGCGGTAATTATCAAAACAATCTGGCACTGGCTAAGAAATAGAGAGGTAGATCAGTGGAAAGAATAGATAGAAACAACACTATGGTAAATGACTATAGTAATCTAATATATGATAAACCCAAATACCCAGACTTTTGGAACAAAAACTCATTATTTAACAAAGACTGCTGGGAAAACTGGAAAACAGTATGGCAGAAATTAGGTGTAGACCAACATCTCACACTGTACACTAAAATAAGGTCAAAATGGGTACATGATTAACAAATAAAGGATGATACCATAAAAAAATTAAAGGAATATGGAACTATCTGTCAGATTTATGGACAGGGGAAGAATTTAGGACCAAAGAAGATACAGAGAATAAAATTAAATGTATAATAGATAATTTTGATTATATAAAATTAAAAAGGTTTTGCAAAAACAAATGTAACCAAGATTATAAGGCAAGTAGAAAACTGGGAAAGAATTTTTGAAATAAATATCTCTGATAAAGGCCTCATTTATCAAATATAGAAAGAACTACATCAAATTTTTAAAAATACAAGTCATTCCTCAATTGATAAATGGTCAAAGGATTTGAACAGACAGTTTTCAGCCAAAGAAATCAAAGTTATCAATAATCATATGAAAAATGCTCTAGATCATTATTGATCAGAGAAATGCAAATTAAAACAACTCAGATATCACCTTAAACCTATTAGAATGGCAAATATAACAAGAACGGAAAATATTGGTTGTTGGAGAGATTGTGGGAAAACCAGGACACTAATCCACTGTTGGTGGATTTATGAAAAGATTCAACCATTCTGGAGAGCAATTTGGAACCATGCCAAAAAGGGCAATAGAATTGTGCATACCCTTTGATCCAGCAATACCACTACTTGGTTTATATCCCAACAATATCCCCCAAAAGAGAAAAAGACCCATTTGTACAAAAAAATATTTATAGCAGGTCTTTTTGTGGTGGCTAAAAATTGGAAATCGAAGGAACGGCCATCAATTGGGGAATGGCTAAACAAACTGTGGTATATGATGGCAATGGAATATTACTGTGCAGTAAGAAATGACAAACAGGATGAGTTCAGAAAATCTTGGAAAGACATGTATGAAATGATGTATTGGGAAGTGAGCAGAACTAAGAGACCATTGTACAGAAAGACAACAATATTGTTCGATGAAGAATTGTGAATGACGACTATTCTCAACAATATAATAATCTAAAACAAACCCAAAAGAATAATGATGAAACATACTATCCACCTCCAAAGAAAGAACTGATATTGATGGAACAGACTGAAGCATGCCATTTTTCACATTCTTTCATTAAGTGACAAATATGGTAATGTTTTGCATGATCATAAATGTATAACCCAAATTGGATTGTTTGCCACCTCGGGAAGGGGGAAGGGAAGGGAGGAAAGAAGGGATAGAGATTGAAACAGAAACATATAAATAAAAATGTTTAACCTGAAAAAAAAAGGTGGGGGAGGGGTGTGCTGGGAAGGGTACAGGATGTATATATGTATCTAGATACACATAAATACATATGTTGTGCATATATGAGTTATTTAGGTTTTATTTATATAGTAATTATATTTAAACAAATTTGTCATATACATGTTATTTATAAAAGTTATTTACCTGTATGACAAAAGAAAACTACCTGTTTATTTAAAAAAAAAGGAAGAGAAAGGATTTAAAATACTGTTATATGTACTAGAATATATCTAGGTATGTCTACATGTAATGACATAGAAATAGACATTATATGTCATATATGTGTGTATCTATATTTTATATATGTATAAAATTTAATTATATATCACAAATAAATTTTTTTAATTGTGGGTTTTTTCCATGGAATTGTGGCTCTTGAAGGAAGCTTAATCACCCGGTCAGATGCCTTCAGGAATTACAGGTAAATGATGTTCACACAGAATTCCTTGCCCAAAGTCATTCCAGTTGATGAGGAAGAGGACTTGTCTGATTTCTAACCCAGTGTCCCACTATGCTCATAAAACCATGTAGCAGCCCACTCTGGTGACTATCTAAATTTCTCAGAAATGCAAATTAGAGACCTTCTGTAAATAGTGGCAAGGTATACAGTCTTTTGTACAACGAAGAGAACAAGACACACATTTAGAAATACATACTGATATAGCAATGAGATTTATACAGTTTGACATTGTGGGTTTAAAAGGAAGGCACAGTAATAATCAACATTCTAATCTCTTCAAGAAGCATGATTCAGGGGGCATGTAGTTGGCACAGTGGATAGACCAATGGATAAACCACTACTAGAGTCAGAAAGACCTGAGCTCAAATCTAGCCTCAAACACTTAGCTGTGTGATGCTGGGCAAGTCACCAATTGCCTTTAAAAAAAAAAAAGATTCAGTGGAAAGAATGCTTTATTTGTTATCAGAGGATCTGGGTTCAAATCCTGATTCTGTCACTTAATACACATGCATGACCTTGGACATATTACTTGGGCTTTCTGGGTCTTGGTGTCCTCATCTGTAAAATTATGGATTTGGACTAGATGATTTCATTTATTCAGTGTTTCATTTTTATTTATTTGGTGTTTCATTTATTTTGGTGGGGTTTTTTGTTTTGGTTTTTAGCTTTTTACTAAGGGATACTTATTTTGAAGATACAGCAAGAACAGAATTCTAAATATTTCCCTCCTACACCTGGGGACACACTGGGCTCAGATTTAATTTAGTTGTTTCTACATAGCATAGGTACCTTTGGGTTCAATCCAAATGTGCCATCACTGATGGATGAATCGGTTCCATTTGAGATTTTCTTGGCAAAGACACTGCAGTAGTTTGTCATTTCCTTCTCCAACTCATTTTACAGATGAGGAAACTGAGGCAAACAGGGTTAAGTGACTTGACCAGGGTCACACAGCTAGTAAATATCTGAGCCCAAGTTTAAACTCAGAAAAATGAGTCTTCTTGACTCCAGCCTAAGCACACCTACCTGCCCCTTAGCTGTGTGGCCCTGTATAAATAAATCTCTGTTTGGCTCAGTTTCCTCACCTGTAAAATCTATCTCCCAGGGTTGTTACGAAGATCAAATGAGATAATATTTGTACAGTTTTTTTCAAATTAAAATGCCATATGAATTAAATTAAAATGCTATATAAATGCTAGTTGTTATCATCATCATCATTATTATAGCAATTGAGAAATATCAAGAAGGAAACTGGAAGAAAGAACATCAAACCCTGAGAGGAAGAGAAATGGGAAGAGAAAAGAGAGAAGGAAAAATGCTGGGAGAAAGGATACATGAGCATATATTGGGGAGAAATTAACTGAATTAACTGAGAATTAACTGAGTGGGACTCTTAAGGTCTAAGACATGATCTTTCCCCAGCACCAACACTCAAAGGGATGTCTATCCTTCTACTGCCACCTTCAGGATATTCAAAAATCCATTTGCAGTTTAGCTATTTGCTTTTATTAAGCTTTTAAATTGTATTTATTATTAAGCTTTTTTGTTTCACAGAACCCTCTGGCAGTCGGTGTGGTAAATCTTATGAAAGTCTTCTCAGAATTACCTTTTAAATGTGTAAAATCAAATACACAGAATTACAAAGAAAATAAATTCTATTAAGTACAGTTATCAAAATCTCAGGGGGGGGGGAAACAAAGTCAGAGACCCCAGATTGATAATCCCATGCATCTAAATTCTAAAGGCACATATAACCCATTCCTATGAGTTTTCTTCCCGTATCTGTATATAACTAGATAGATAGATAGATAGATAGATAGATAGATAGATAGATAGATAGATAGATAGATAGATAGATAGATAGATAGTTAGATAAATGATATAGAGGTATAAATGTAGGTAGAGATATAAAACTATCCCAGTTATAACCAGAACCAATGGGAATTATTGAAGGAAGATTAGAGGAGTTTGGACTGAGATTTGGGCTGAGAAGAAGGCAAAAGAATAGAGAAACTCAAGGACACAAGTTTAAACTCCTTGCAAATAGAAATTGTTTCATTTATTGAATGAGTATTGTCAGTATCTTGCACAGTCCCTGGCCCATAGAAGGCACTTAATAAATGCTTGTTGATGTGACTAATGGATTGAATTTTGGGATGTGGCATTCATTGTACTGTAAGCCATGCAACAAGGGACAGGGACATTTGGACAACCTCACCATCTATATAGTGAACCTTTGCATTTTGATTTTGCATTAGGCATCCTCCACAACACTGGCAAAGACTTTTTCATAAGTATATACCAGCCTGTTTTATGCCTCATTATCAATAATCAGAATATTATCAAAGTTACATCTATTGTTGCATTTTTCAAGGAATCTTGTATGTTTTTCACATAGATGTGGAGGGAATTTGTTTTCCCTTTGTCCCTCAGCAAACCAATATCATCACAGAAAAAGAAAGGGTAGATAACAGAGGTTTTGTTGTTGTTGAATCATTTCGATAATATCTGACTTCCCCTGACCCCATTTTCGAGTTTTCTGGATAACAGAGGTAAAAGGCATTAATTTTATAAATCAAGTGCAAAGTCTTACTAACACCTATTATGTCTGTAGATATACTAAATGACTTCCTTATCTCAGTCCTTTTATACTTTGTTCTGAGGGACTATCACAGTTTTCCCACTTTTAATCTAAGTTTTAAGGCTTCTTCATGTCTCTATTTGGGGATAAGGTAGTCTGGTCTGTAGTTGCTTCCTTGTGAATTTTGTGGAGTTAAAAAAAACAACCTTATCATGCAGTACATATGTCCTGCTTCTTTCATGACTCTTTATCTTACATACACACATAGGTCCACAAGACTACTGATTTCCACTTCAAAAACTGGTAAATTCCATGCAAAATTCTTTAAAATTCTGCCTTTTAGCAAGAAAATTTAAACAAAGTAGGAGGAATTTAGCCAATTTGTAAAATAATTTTTAAAAAATCAAACCAAAACCCTAGTCCCATCTACTTACTCATTACTGGTCCCCAAGTAGGAATTAATAGAGGTTGGAGCAGTGGCCATAGATATGTCTTCATACCTTCCTACATTCTGCCACAATTTATGCCATTTTGCAGAATTTGTAAAAATTTTCTGTTCCACCTTGACATTCCCTTGGGGGCTTCCTTACCACAGTTTGAGGCCACCGAATATAGTGGAGATCTCACCTCAACTAAATCAGAACAATAGGATTCCTCTCTCATGGAGTAATGATTCTGGGCTCCTTGATAATTCCCCCAAGAAACTTGAGCCACTCTCAAGAATATGGTAGATAATCGCTCCAGGATTTGTTTGATTTTGTTCACATTGATTTTTGGGGGGTGGGGCAATGAGGATTAAATGACTTGCCCAGGGTCACACAGCTAGTAAGTGTCAAGTGTCTGAGGTCGAATTTGAACTCAGGTCTTCAGGTCTGGTGCTTTATCCACTGTACCACCTAGCTGCCCCCAACACTGATTTTTTAAAAAATTGGAGTCATAGGGGGCAGCTGGTGGCACAGTGGATAAAGCACTGGCCTTGGATTCAGGAGGACCTGAGTTCAAATCCAGCCTCGGACACTTGACATTAGCTGGGCAAGTCACTTAACCCTCACTGCCCTAAAAAAAAAAAAAAGAAGTCATGTTTTCCTAAAGTAAAGACTTGAAATGATTTAGGACTAACCTTAATTGGATGCCCTGGATATAGTCAGAAGATATGGGTTCAAGTTCTACCACTTAGAATCTGTGTGTCTTTGAGCAGGTCAATTACCTCCTTGGGCCTCAATATTTTATCTGTAAAAGGAGGCTGAACTGGATGACTTTTGAGGTCCCTTTGGGTTGTTGTTTGTCCTTTGTTCTCCAAGAGGGCCAATGACAACAGGATGGTTATGTTTTGATTTGCATATGAATTGGATTTAAGTGAGGCAAGGCTGTACAAAGTCATCAGCCTCACTCTCTTCTCCAGGGTCATCTGACTCAGGTGGCAGGACATAGATCAGGATCACTGGAGATGATCTCCGATGCAGTGGAAGAACTTGGCCTTTTTAAGCTAAGGTCTTTCACAAGTTTCAGTTTGTCTTTGGCAAAATTCCATAATACCTGTTCATGGAACTTGGTATAAAAGGTCATTTTTTGGAGATAAGGTGATTTGGAGGGAAGGCACCACCCCCAATATCCTCATTTTGTCTCTTCACAGGTCATAAGATTTTAGGTAGCTTCCCATGCTACCATTGAATAGGTGATCGCATGCATTTTCCTACTTAGTCAACTTTGAGTAGTAGAAAAGTTAATTTTCCCAGAGTGCAAAACAGGAATAAAATGGCAAAGTTTGTACCCCTCCCAACTTTCTTCTTTATCCTTTAACTTCGTGTATATATGTACACACACACACACACACACACACACACACACACACACATATATATACATACATACATACATCTCATAGAACTGGTTTATCATCAGATATATCTTAGATAGATACTCTTGATGGACAATGAATTGGGCCCAAAATAGCAGAGTAGACTGGATTGCATTTAGGAAATTAATGAAACCAAATTCTTCTTTAAAATAAAAACCTGTGTTTTGAATGTGGGCCACTCCTCTAACTGGATACCTTAATTCAGAGGGTTAGGGTCCACAGAAGTTGATTATTACTCTCTTCAGAGTTCTATGGGTATCATGAAGCCAGGCTTCAATTAGCTTTTAGAAAGGATGTTTATGGAATAGTAAGAATAGTTGATATAAAACATTACTCCCAAACCAGGGACCTGGTTTGGAAAAGTAGTGGTGAGGCACATATATAGAAACCAGGAATGGCCAAAGAAGTACCTCCCAATTCCTGGCCCTGGAAGTCATTTGCTCCTTAGTGAAATCCTTACATGGAGATCTCTCCCGGGCCAGACCTCTCTACTGGGCTTGATCCTTGCAGGGCACGCCAGTCCAAGGAACAGGCTGCTCACCTGCCACCCAGCAGTCTCTCCAGATCCACAAGATGAGTGCCTAAGCACATCCCATTACATCATTGCTGCTCAGTCCTGCCCTGACTTGTCTGACTGCTGCCACCACCTCTGATGGACTCTGCTAATAACTCTGATCGATGATGAAACCTCTGAGTCTCCCAAACTCTCACATCACCTAGGAGTTCTCATCTCCAAATATCCATTCATCTGAGATGAGAAAAGAATCAACATGGGGCAGCTAGGTGGCCCAGTGGATAAAGCACCGGCCCTGGATTCAGGAGGACCTGAATTCAAATCTGACCTCAGACACTTGACACTAGCTGTGTGACCTTGGGCAAGTCACTTAACCCTCATTGTCCCACACAAAAAAATTAATAATCAACACAAAAGAGAGGTGCTATGTGCCCTTGGACACAGCATGGCTAAGGAGAATGCGGCCAGATGCCTCTCTCCCACCCAGAAATTCAAAGCAGTCCTCCTTTCTTGGAGCCATTAGGGAAAGAGACAAAGAGATGGGCAGCTCCAATCTTTTGTATGCATTCTCCATTCCAGCTCTGCAATGCCTGAGTCATCAGTTCTTCTAGTTCCACAGCCAATGAGAAGACTTTATCCTCATATGGTACCCACCTCTGACTCACTCGCGTCTGGAAAATGGTTCACCAAAGTTTCCACATGATTGTATGGGAAGCTGGCAGAGAATATCTGCACATGTCTTAAGGACTGAAGCCTCATTGTACAATCCTTCTCACTATTTTAACGCTGATGTTCCAGTGGTAATGCTCTCTGGCAGAAAGGCACAAATACCAGAGTCTCTAAAGAATTAAAGTGATAGGTCATCTAAAAGGCAAAAAGGAGGAGCAAGCATGTGAGCATGAGTTAACTGCAACATATTATCAGGATGCAGAAGTATAACTCGCATTTTGTAGCTATGTATAGCTAACATTTCTATGGTGCTTTAAGGTTTGCAAAGCACTTCACAAACAGCTCATTTTATCTTCCCAGCAACCCTGAGATAGGTCTTTATTTTTATTATTATTATTATTATTATATTTTATACTTATTTTATATTTTATGATTATTCCCATTTTATAGACGAGGAAACTGAAGCAAACAGTACTTAAGTGACTTTCCCAGGATCACACAGCTAGTAAGTATCTAAGCCTAGATTTGAACTTCCTGGTATTGTTTCAGATACTAGCTTCTTTGTCCAACTTTTCAGTTATCTCTCTCAGCTCTGACAAACATGCCATCTATACTTTTGTACAATAACTAATAAAAACATCGAACAGCAAATGGCCAAGAGAAGATTCCTAGCACTCTCCACCACATAATTCCTCCAGCTCCATAAGACTCTTCTATATATTTTTTCATTTTCTTCTTTTTTTTTTGTGGGGCAATGAGGGTTAAGTGACTTGCCCAGGGTCACACAGCTAGTGTCAAATGTCTGAGGCTGGATTTGAACTCAGGTCCTCCTGAATCCAGGGCCGGTGCTTTATCCACTCTACCACCTAGCTGCCCTCTTCTTTACTTCTTGAGACATCTTAGGTGGCTCAGTAGATAGAGTGTTAAGTCTGGAGTCAGGAAGACCTGAGTTCAGATCCAGATTCAGACACTTACTAGTTGTATGAGCCTAGGCAAGTCACTTGGCCTCTGTTTGCCTTAATCTGCTGGAGAAGGATGTGACAGACAACTCTAGTATCTTTGCCAAGAAAACTCTGTACAGGCTCATGAAGAGTCAGACACAACTGAACAAAATATTTCCCCAACTCTCATGGACTTCTTAGGCAACATGGTACCACAGAAAAAGAATTTGTTTTGGAATAAGAGAATCTGGAACCAAATCCCAGCTACACTTCTTAGTACCTTGGGCACATCACCTCCCTTCTGGTGCCTTCATCTCCTCATATGTAAAGTGAAGGGGATTAGAACTGCTAACCCAGCTGCAAAAATGGCATGCCAGGTATATTCCACCCACAAAGTCTCTAGGGCATCCACTAGCCCTTCGTGTTTAGTCTGTCAGTCAACAAGCATTTATTAAGCACCTACAATGTGTCAGTCACTGTGTCGATCACTGGGAATACAACGAAAGGCAAAAGATGGATCATCCTTGCTCTCAGGAAGCTCACAGTCTAGTTTGGTGTCATAGACCAGCAGTGGAGAGTCTCCCATCCCAATACAAGGAGAAAGCCCGAATACCTTTACTAGCTTCCTCTCATGGCTTAGAAATTTGGGGTTCTTTTATCACAGTAGGTTCAGAGGTGAAAGAAATCTTAAAGATTATCTAGTTCAACTGCCTTATTTTATTGTGAGGAAACTGAGGTGCAGAGAAATGAAATCACTTGCCTCAGGTCCTGCAGACAGCATGAATGGAAGCATTAATGGATATGAACTGGGTCTCAAATCTGTGCTTTCTAACTCCAAACCCAGCAATCTTTCTATCCTGCTATAATGTCTGAGAGAGTCATGACTCTACAGCAATTTATGTTGGAAGGAAATAAGGAGAGGTTTGTTGATTGCAAGTTCAATATGAGTCAACAGTGAGACATGGTAACTATGGCTAATAAATACTTATGTTGGTGACCAGTAGATTTGTCAGTATGGACAATTATTAAATAGTTTAGAGAACTGTCTGAGGTTTAGAAAGAGTAACTGGCCTATCTGTGGCCATCAGATACAGGGTTTTGTTAAGGACTAAAATTCTAGCTAGTCTGTCTAAAATATCTAATGAGTGGTCGCCAATCAATTATAAGCTTTAGCAAGAGTTAGACTTTTAAGCATTTATTAAGGAGAATAAGAATTTGGTAAAGAGAGAGAGAAAGGCCTAGATTCCTACCTATTAAAGGGAGAGCACATTTCTAGCTCCCTTCTCCACCAGAGTCCAGAGGAAAGAGAGCGAGAGCAAGCGCCAGTCTCTTCCTTCCTCCTCCCACTAGCCCGCGTCACTTCCTGACTCCTGGTCTTGCCCTCAAAGACCTTCCCTTCATGGGCGGAACTCTTCTACAGTAAGTCTCCAGCAGGTGGCGTCATTCCAATCGTTACAGTTTCCCCTGTTGTTCCTCAAGAAACGGTACGTTTCCTTGATGAAACAGTTTGAACCCAGGTCTTCAGTTCTAGCACTCTACACACTACGCCATGATGTCTCTTGAATACAGTCTTGGGTGGGAGAAATATAATAGTGTCTAAAACAAAGGTGTTTATCATTCCTCATATAGAAGCTGGTTAGAAGATATTTTTGGTTCTGGATAGCATAATTTAGGAAGAATATCAAAGACCTGGTTCATATGCAAGGGAAGATAACTAAGATGCTAAGGAAATTGGAAATTATGCCCTACAGGTATCAATTATTGGACCTGGAAAGATTTTACCTGAAACAAAGAAGGCTTACAGGGGATTTGTTTTTCAACTAGATGTGGTCTTATCAGTATAGGGAACTTCCCCCTGTTCAGAGAGCACCCTCCAGGATTGAGAGATTAAGCTATTTGCCCAAGGTTACAAAGTCAATTTGTGTCAGAGGTGGTACTTGGAGTCAGGTTCTCATTCCTCTGAGGTCAGCTCTCTACCCACTATGCCATGGTGGCCCTGCTAGGGGACACACCCATCTTCAAGTATTTGATGGGCTGTTATGTGTAAGGGTAGCAAAGGTCAACTGGTCAATGGGGGCCCCAGCTTCAGAACATACACAGGGTGCTCTGTCTGTTGCCAAACCACATGGAGATGTTTAGTGAGTTTGATTTGGGAAGTTCATGGTGACATCTAATGGAAGGTCCTTCTCACCTCAGAGCATACACAGTTATTCTTTTATTGCTTCTGTTTTCCTCACCATGTATTTTTTTTAATGGACTCTTAATTGACTGATGAGCTAGAATTGGTTGTGTATCCAAAAGACATTACCCTCTCTCCTTCTCTTTCTGGCTGTGTTCAAATAAGGAAGTAAAGACTACTGTAAGTAGTAGTGTCAGCACCCTATCTTCCAACATGTGACCAATATGTGGCCCATGAACACTTGGCCATGCTGTTGCTTCTATTCTTATATCTATTCTTTCCTACCTTAGATGAAGGACTGTTGGAGATGGAACAGGCTAGGCTATGACCATGTGAGCTTTGAAAAGTCAGGAGAATCACCAAAGGTCCAGGAGGTCATGGTCATGCCACTAAGTCCAACCTGATCTTCCAGTAAAGTCGAGTGGAGTGACTAGGACCCAGCCCATTAGTGGATCAGCCTTGAAGGTAATATACCAGTCCTACAAAAGGGCTAGACCCATCCATGCTAAGTAAACTTAGTAGAACAAATGCTTCATGGAAACTGCTTTAAATGTAAGCCTATTCCCCTTGGTCCCTGGAGTATCAGGGAGAGTGAGCCCTTGGGTGTTGGGGAGAAGATATTCTTGTATTCTTGTATTCTTGCTCTCTCTTCCTAGTATATCCCTTTATAAAAAGCTCATTGATGTTAATGCATTAAATGATACTAAGGTGCTAATCCCTGGTGATTGGTATTGGGGAGGATAACTAAGAATGGGGGGTTGAAGCCAATAGCTTTAGAGAAAAATACTTTCAGGGAATATCCCTAGGACCCTTATGGGGATATGTAGTCAAGCTTTCTCTGGAAATCCCAACTCATTAGTGTAAATCGGAATTGAGATAAGGACCCCTAGAGCTCTTTAGGAGAACAGTCTGGGAGAGCAACCTCTCTCTCTCTCTCTCTCTCTCTATCTGTGTGTGTGTGTGTGACTGTCTCTCTGTCTCTCTTTCTCTGTCTCTGTCTCTGTGTCTCTGTGTCTCTCCCCCCCTCCCCGCTCCCTCCCTCATTGGTTACATGTAAAGAGGAAGTAATAATACCAATAACCCTAGAAACCATCACTGAACAATGGGACAAATTGTTGCTAATAGGGAGTAATTCGTGAATACTAGCCTCTAAATACTGTTAGAATGTCTGTTCCATTCTAATCTTTGTGTTCTATTTTGGTTCTTAAAAGGGCACAACAGCAAGCAGTCAACCCAGTTGGGCTAGAAAAGCAAGGTATTCTGAGGGAGAGACAAGGGGTAGCACATACCAGAGGTTCAACCTACCACCACATCCCCACCCTTATATAAGGATTAGAAGTGTTTTGATGGGTTCAAAAAGAAAAGAACTAGGAGTAATAGGTTAAATTTGCAGGTAGGTATATATGTAAGGAAAAAACTACTCCAACAATTGGAGTTGACTAAGTAGAAATGTTTGCCTCATGAAGTAATAAGTTCCCCATCATTGGTGGTCTTCAGGCAAAAACTACATGACCACTCAACAAAAATATTGTGGAAGAGATTCCTGCTCTAGTATGGTTCCTTTGTTCCCCAAATCCTCTCAGCTACTGTCAAAAAGCATTTTAGACACAATTATAGGTTCAGAATAATTTTATTAATAAAATGGATATTTCCTCAAAGGACAAACATAAAAGGAACTAAGACTAATCCGATGGTAACCATTAATGGAGGCATTAGACTGTGAGCTCCTTGAAATCAATCACTGTCTTTTGCCTTCTTTTGTATCCCCAAGGCTTAGCACAGTCCATGGAACATAGTAGGTACTAAATAAATGTTGATTGATTGATTGAGTCTTGTATAGAAAGTGTCCAAGAACAGGGGTTCTTAATCTGGGTTCTGTAAAGTTGGGGTTTTAAAAAATATTCTCATAATTTCATTGTAATATTAATTGGTTTCCTTTGTAATTCTATTTATATATTTTAAAAACATTATTTTGAGGTGTCCATCAGCTTCACCTGACTGCTGAAAGAGTTCACAAAAAAAGGCTAAAAACCCTTGACCCTGAGAGAATTTACTATCCATAATATTCTTGCTCGGTCTCCGAACATTATGTGGGTAGCCTTTCATGCCAGTTATTAAATAGATATGAACAAAGTATCTTCACACAATTTCCTACCAAGACAAGCAGAATTATAGCAGCTTTCTTAAAAGTTAATTTTCAAAAAGCACAGTGTAGCAAAGAGCTGCATTTTGCTGTGTGAGTAAAATGAGCATTGTAGTGAAAGATAAAAAAAATAATTAATAATTGAGACACCCCTAGAGTTATAATTATTTGCAAATGAAATAAAATCAGACAGAAATTGTACATTTAATGAGGGAACCCTCTGTGTGCCATTAAGCTTCATGTCCAGTTAATGGAGAACAATGGGACAAATTGTTGCTAATAGGAAGTAATTCGTGAATACTAGCCTCTAAATACTGTTAGAATGTCTGTTCCATTCCAATCTTTGTGTTCTATTTTGGTTCTTAAAAGGGCACATTTTTCACACAGAAAACTTGCATGACAAAGATCGGAATTTTTCTATTTCAGATGTGGGTGTATTTATCTGTTGACCCAGATAAATAGCTCAGGAGATAATAAGTAGAACTCTTAAATGCCTAAAGGTTGGCCAAGAATTCACAGTAGGTGTTCAGGCAAGCTTGGGGAATGAATGAAAGTCTATTCATTCAAAAGCAAGAGGCTTTCCTGACAACACAGTTTAATAGACTCCAGATCCTGGATCAGCTTTATTTATGTTTTCTGAACAGGTTCACACCAAACTTCACAATTACACAGCCTTTGGACAAGATTTAAACTACTCCCATTATCATAAAACCAGAACAGCAGGAACTTGATTTGACTCGTGCTCTGGGAGATGTTTCTCTGAATTTTAAAAGAAATGTAAACATACATGCTCTTTAATGGGAAATCTTAGAAACAATTTTAAATTTTGTTTTGGTGCTGAACCCTGGATGATTTTAACCACATCTTGGTAACATGATTCCCTGTAGCAATAGGTCTCAGGAAGAGGCCTTATAGAGATACTCTACCTATGATGATTTGGAAATGGATTGTAGTTAACATTAAACAATATCATACTGAACATGCTTTTGGAAATTTCTTGACTCCCACATATTTTACCAGGGTAGTACCAGTCTCTTGAATTGAGGAAAAAACCATCAAAGAAGTTTAGTTGTTAATATTTTGTGGGAATCCCCCTACATATTTTGTGTATTTGTTATGTCTAAAAGTACTCCTGTTCCTGCATCATTCTGATAGAGTACCATTTAATTTAATTTTTTCTTCATGCATTACATATTTTGGAGGCAATGTGATAGCTTAAAGATCACCAGTTCTAGAATCAGAGACCTTAAATATAGATCCTTCCTCTCATATTTACTACCTGTGTGACTGTCCAAATAATTTAACTTCCCTGAGCCTCAGTTTCCTCATGGGTAAAATTAAGATATGGGACTAGATGACCTCCAGATCTATGACCCTATGAGCTGCAATTGCCTTAGTATGGGAGAACTCTAGGGTAAAAAATCCATTCACCAATACAGAACATCAGGTCCTTTGTAATTTATACTCTTAGAGAGATTCCTGGGGCACCAAGACCTTAAGCAACTTGCCCATAGTCACATAACTAGTATGTGTGAGAGACTTAAACCCAAGTCTTGTGGAATCCAAGGTCAGTCCCCTATCCTCTACATGAGTAATGCCAAACTCAGTAGGAACAGGAGCTATTAAACTATACATAATGATTGATACCTGCTGGCCCAGACAGATGCCATAAGAGAGAGCCACAAAACCCTAGCCTAACGTCTGACCAATACCAACCTTTATTTGACAACTATCTCATTAATAATTGTTGGATTATAGAAGAGATCTGGGAAATTATTTTTTGGACTTGGCTCACTCTTATCATACCCTTCCTAGGTAGGATGTAATGCATACTCTGTTTTCTGACTTAGAAAACCACACGTTAACATTTTCTATGTTCTATTGTATTTCCATTTATTTTTTTAAAAATATCTCCCAATTGCATTTTAATCTGGTTCAGAGCTCACTCAGGACTGTTACCCCAGAAATGAGGCCCACTGGCTGCATGTTTGACACCTCTGCTCTACATCATATAAATTTGGGACTCATGAATGGGGAAAATATTTGTATTTATGTTCATTCATACAATTGTTCGTTCAAAAAAATATGGACTAGACACCTACTATGTGCTATGCTAGCTATACAGGAGGGCACCAAGTAACATTCTTCAAGAAGCTTAACAACATTCCCTTCTTCAAAAGCAGACCTCAGAGCTATACCTCAATTCATTACATCCTGATTGAGAATTCAAGGATGCTCACAAGTTAACTGCCAAAAAGAAGTAGGTGGTAAGCCTTCTTTTCCCATCATTAGTCTCTAACATAACACGCATGAACTCATTTAGTCCAGACTGAATGTTTCCCTGGTCAGTGCTTGATTGTATCTTTGCTGTTTGGTCAGCCACAGGCTTTCCTCTGTTGGCTACTTTGTGATCTCTGGAATTCATCAAAACCCGACTTCACAATCATAGCCACCTCTAAGTCCCATACTAGTCATTTTCCTTCTGTGCCCTCTCCTCCACAGTTGCTAAGCAAGTCCCTAATAAACTTCATGAAGCAGGACAGCCAGATGCTATGAGAGAGAACAACAAAAGCCTGGCCTGAAGTCTGGCCAGTAACAGGCTTTATTTGACAAGGATCGCATCAGTAGTTGTTGGCTACAGGAGAGTTCTGGAAAATGATTTCTTAGACTTGGCTCACCCTCTTCATACCCTTCCTGGGTAGGATGGAATACAAACTTTGTACTTGCATAAAGTCTTACATAGTCAGAGATTTTCCTGATTAGCTAGCTTAAATTCAAGGGGGTAAGGAAGGGGCCAAAATGTAGGGTGGAGAGTGGGAAACAGTCAGGAAACAGCAGCAAAACCTTTGAAGTTGACTGGGTCTAGTCCTGGTTGCACTAGAAACCTGTGTGAGCTCAGGCAAGTCATTCTCTGAACCTCAGTTTCTCCACTTGTAAAATATAACAGCATATAGACCTTCATACTATCAATTAATATATTTGAACTGAAGCCCTTCAAACATTCTCCTGCAAACTTGCAGGACTAAAAGAATTGATTTTTTAAAAAAGGACACTGTGGTAGTATGCATTAATGTTATTTAAAGTCACCTGTAAGATATAATCTACAGAACTGAAAGTTCATGAAATAATATCTTTATTCCCTGATCTAAATGCTAGGAAAGATACCTCCATATACATATAAAAATGTGTGGAGAGACAGAGAGAGATTAACTAAATGATCATTAGTGTCTCTTCCAGTTCTTATGAGGGGATGGGGGAAAGAGTGCCAGACTTAGAGGGATCAAAGACCTGGATTCAAATCCCTCTTCTGACATTTATTAGTTGTTTGACCTTGGGCAAGTCACTTAAATTCTCTGAGACTCAGTTTCCACAGCTGCAAAATGAGAATAGTGACACACATGGTAACCTCATAAGGTTGCTGCAAGACTCTAGTAAGTTAATACATGTAAAGCACTTTGAAACTTTAAAGTTATATATAACTATCAGTTATTGTTACTGTATCAGGCATGCATTAGGTACTGCCATCTAAGTCATGGAAGACTAATGAATGCATACAACAATTAAAAGAGAAAGTACATATTGGGTTTTTTTGACAATGGTACTTTCTATATATTCATTTGTGAGTGGCTTGACTTGTTTTACAAATCAGTCTATCTATACATTAAAAAAAAAAGGCAACTGTAAAAATTCTTCTCAGGACTGCCAAAGGCTTTAACAAATTAGTGAAGAAAAATGTAGTTACTCTTTTTCTTCTAATTGTACACTCCACATTTTGATTTGAAGAGAAGAGATACTATTAGATTATATGGGATAAAATGGATTGCATCATTGGTCTATATGATTACATTACAGTTACATTACATTGGTCTATATGATTACATTGGTCTATATGATTACATTACAGTTGTTAGGTCCAAAAGCACCTTAGACATCATTTGGCCCTACAACTTTATTGTATGGCCACGGAAACTGAAAACTAAAGAGGCTAAGTAATTTGTCCAAGCTCACATAGCTAGTTAGTTGTGCAGCCGGGAATCACATAACTAGTAAGCACCACAGTCAGGATTTGAACCCAGGTGTTCAATGCTCTTTCCACTGTATGCCACTGTCTTCCATTAACAGCCCTCTAAGTACCTTCTGATCTAAACTGGAAGAGACTTTATGGACCTTCTGATCAAAACCTTTCACTATTCTAATGGAGAAATTGAGGTTCAGGGAGTTTATGATATACTCATATAGAGTTAGTGACAGAGCTGAGATATGACCTCAGACATTCTCTCCCTCTGATTTTGGGCTGAGGAAAAGTGGGAAGAAAAGAATAAACAGGAAAATCCCTAGTCAAGTCAAGTTAGAAAGCCTTGGCGGTAATGATGCTGGCAGCCAGCTGATTGGTAGTTGTTACTGACTTAAAAAGAATAAGGATGACTTTTGGGAAAATGATGAAGTAGGTGAACTTGCTTCTACTCCCCTTTTCTCCATGATTCTCCCTTCCTGACCCTTCCCTGGAAATGTCTAAAAGTCTACTTCTTCTAAATACAACTTATCTTGCTTAATGACCTCTTCTCTTCTTTGCAAGATAACTAGCTATTTTTTCCAATGGCTTCATAGAAGAGAGTCTACCCTCTCCTCTAGTTGATATATACTCATTTTGACAATAGATTCTGGGATATAATGCAACTGTCTTTGTTGTCTAACCCAAAGAATGAACAAACTGTGTCAATAGCATGAAATATCACCAATACCAAGGAGCTTTCAAAATACTTATTGTATGTCTTTAGTATAATATATTAAAACTCAGTTTGATAGCTCTACCGGTAAAATTAACTTGGAAACTCATTCAAGTTTTGTTTCTACTAAAACCACCCCTACTGGCCACACTTCCTTAGCAAAGCTGGGGCCAGCCATGTAACCAGGCAAACAATAGCAGAACTAGTTCTTACACAAGAGGAACTATGCCACTCACCCAATTACATGATTACGCAAATATTTGGCAACAAATACTTTGATAAGATTCCCATACACCACATAATATTTCTAAGTATTTGAGCCAAAGTGGGTAGAGGGAAAAAATCAATAGATATTTTTTAAACTTGGAATTAAATTTTATATGAAAACAATTAGCTGTTTAGGTGGCTCTGTGTTCCCATCATGCATGGACACTTCCTCTACCAGTGCAGATCATAAGCCCTAGAGCCTTTGTTATCCTGTGTTATTCCTTTCCATACTTTCCCTATAAATCCTTCACCAAGGCTCACTCAATGTAATGGGGGGCCTTCATCTAGTTATCTTCCAATCTTAGAGGTACCAGTGTAGTACTTGCACTATCTGCTTTCTCCCATTCTCAATAGCCAGCAAGCCACTTCCATTGCTGGTAATGCAACTCACTGATTATTATTTTTTAAAATCTGTATAGGCATCTGATTATTGGTGAGCATCTATTTTGAAAAGCAATAAACTAAGAGACACAATGACATAGCAGATAGAAAGTAAGCCTTAATATCTTAGAGACCTGGATGTGAGTTTGACCTATGATACATACTGGTTGTGTGATCCTGGCTAGGTCACATAACAACCCTAGGCAAATCTTTAAGATTATAAATGAAGGAATATTTGTGATCTTCATTGATAGAGGGAATTTTCTCATTTAGAATTCCCTGAATCCCAGTAAAATCATAGGTACTATTCGATTTTTTAAAAGGCAATAATCTATTCAATAAAACATTTTCTTGAAATACAAATAATCAATTTGGTCCTTCCTTTCTGGATGTGAAGCCAAAATGAGGTGACAGACTTCTATTCACATCATTCCAGGAAGGGCAACCTCTCTAAGGTTTACAAGAATCTATTTCAACTCCAAATTGTGGAATTACATCTCTTAAGGAACCAATGGTGATCAAAGAAAAATACTTCTATGTTATATATGTCTATAATTGACTTTAACCAGTTTATTTCAGCAAATTATATTTTATTAAAGAAGTATGCATCAGAGGAACCCTGCCATTAATAGAGAGTCCCTTGTCCATTTTGGACTCTATGTTGGACATCCTCCATGACAGTGGCAGACATGTCTAACAAGTATATACCTCCCTGTTTTATGCCCAGCTTGATCCTAATAACCAGAAGGTCATTAAACAAATGCATCTCTGTCATACCTTTTAAGTAATCCCTGTATAGTTTTAACATCTGCATGGGAGAACTCTGGTAAGGACCTTGGGGTGCTCCTATTTCCTGATGACATGCTGATTACATCAAGCCCAAGAACATTGAAAAATTTCCTAAGTGAGATCTATAATCAATCTCTCCAAATAGCTCAAATTGATTATCTGTCTATTAGGCTAGGAGAAAAGGAGCTTTGGCCTTACTTTGTGGAAAAGATGTAGCTACACAAGAGTTTAGTGTAAGCGCTAGAATTAGCCTCAGCAGCCCTGCCCCCCCCCCCCGCGGGGCACACAAGCGTCATGCGCCATGCTCCAGGTTCCTCTGCTCAGTGGAGAGGCACAGGAAAAACCTCAGGGACGCCAGAGTTTGGTCGCCCAGCCCCCAGCTCCAGGCGCCCGAAGCACAGGGCTCGGCAGAGGCCCTGGGCACAGCCAGCCTGAGTTTCACCTGAGAGAGGAGGTTAATAAAAAGAGATGCAGGGAGGTATAAAGGCGGGGGTCAACAAAGTGAAGGGGGGCTTGGAATTAGAAGAAAGTAGAGCAGTGAAGCAGAGGGCTTTTGAGTTAGAAGAAGCACGGGACTGAGAAAGTTGGAGAGGACTGAAGGTGAACCTGTCTGAGCAAGGCATGGCTTCAGGCCACAGTGGCAGCAGCCAGCATACCCTTAGGAGAGAGAGTTAAAAGAGAAAGTGGAGAGTTCGTTGGCTGAGGTTTCAGGTTGTATATCTTGCTTTCCTGTGTTCTTATTTCTGAATTGTTTCATATAAATAAACCCTGCTTTGATTATTTAATTTAAAAAAGTGTTTGCTTATCAATTTGGGAGAAGCAGTTGTGGGGGAATTTTTAAAAGGCCCTAACAGACTGGTTTAGGCAATTAATAGCAGTCAGATAGCCAGCCAGTCAAAAGTCCACAGATTAGGACCACCAGTTAGTTAAGTTAAAATAATTTTTACATTGAATGGTGACCACGAAGGGACTTATGAACCAATTATAATTTTTCTTATAGATACAATTTTTCATATAGCTACTGGTTATAATTTTTCAGATTAGCAGTTATAGTTTAAAAAAATTTTACATTATTAAAAACAAAGAAAACTAGGGAGTTTAATAAAATACAAGCAAAAACAAGTAAACAATGTGATAGATCCACAAACACTAATTTAATCTCAGACCATATAAATAGAAGCAAATTGCTCTGCCCTTGTCAGACCATACATAGGATAGGTATATTTATATTATACAATATACAGGATATATCATGGTATGATCTCATATGTAATGATACATAATGTTATACTATTATTTAGTGTATGGAAGATTACAGAATATTTCATTCTGAGTGTCACAACTTAGGTAGGATATTGACAATCCGAAGCTTGTCCTGGAAAGGGTGACCAGGATGGTGAGGAACTGGACATGGTGTCATGCAACCCTGAGTCAGCTTCCTTTTAAGTGTTGTCTTCCTCTACTGGAATATGAGCTCCTTGAGGGCAGGTACTATCTTTTTATTTGTATTTGTGTAACCAGGGGTTCAAGACTTTCATAAGACTTTGTTCATTGATAGAGATTGATTGTCCTCAGTATTCCATAGCCACATGATTGGCAAGAGTTTGGGATAAGAGGGATCCTGGCCTATTTTGGTTTCTACCGTCAAGAGAGAAGACACATAATTTCTGATTCTCAAGGAGGGGTCTCTAAAGGGAGAGAAAGACTCTAGGGTGAAGTCAACACAGAGAGGATTTGGCACCACGATCATATCCCTATCCCCACTAGGAATTTCCCCTTGGGTGATATTTAGGATGTTCCTCTCCTCTCCTCTCTTCTCTCCTTCCTTCCCTCCCCACCTCTCTCTCTCTCTCACACACACACACACACACACACACATGCACACACACACACACGCACATACATGCACTCATGCATGCACACACACATACACAAACTCACACACACCTGAATTGAGATATCTTACTCACTCAAACATACACACCCCTAAGCTGTGATATCATACTCACAGTGGGAGGGTTCATTCACTCTGTGCATTATCTGGTATATTCTCCTCTGCATAATTTTTCTGATTTCTGTTTAGCATCAGTTTGCATAAATGGGTCTATTTGCTATTCACTAGGTGTGGGCTTTATATAACTAGCAGTTAGTGAGAAAGGAACCAAGCCTTAGGGGTGGTTTCCCCAGGAGATGGATGAATAGGGAAACTCTAGAGATACATCTATTCATGCCTCCCTCTGAGGCACATCTAGACAGATGTAACCATGTTGATACACATAACCCACATGGGAAATACACACACCCTACATTTGCATTCCCAGCACTTAACACAGTAAGCACTCCATAAAAGCTTCTTGACTTGACTTGACTGGTTAGGGAGGGGAAAGGGATGTGTTAATTGTCTTGAAATATTTGAGGGATTGCCAGGTAAAATAAGGATTAGAGACAGCATGATATAATCTAAATATTGTCAGATTTGCAATTGGAGGACCTGTGTTCAGATCTCAATCCTGGCCCTTCCTGCCTGTGGCACCAGGAGCCTTTAAGCAGCTGATGGATAGCCACGTGAGTGAGCCATTGTAGAACTTTCCTATTCACAAGCTGGTAGCACCAAGCTAGATGACACCTCAGCATGGAACATTGTTGAAAGAGCGTTTGGGGCAGCTAGGTGGCACAGTGGATAAAGCACCAGCCCTGAATTCAGGAGGGCCTGAGTTCAAATCCAGCCTCAGACACTTAACACTTACTAGCTGTGTGACCCTGGGCAAATCACTTAACCCCAATTGCCTCACCAAAAAGAAAGAAAGAAAGAAAGAAAGAAAGAAAGAAAGAAAGAAAGAAAGAAAGAGCATTCGATTTATAATCTAGGTCTTGGATTCTAATTCCACCTCTGCTACATATTACTTAGTCGATGCCAAGATGCTAAGGGAGTAATTTAACCTCTCTAGGCCTCAGAGTTCTCATTTTTAAAATAAGAGTATTGGACTAGGTGACATCTAAGACTCTAAATTAACAATCCTTAGTTTATGGTGTTAATTTTTTCTCTTTGAAGTCAATAAAAAATACTTCCTAATTTTTTTTCTTTTTTCTGGATAAAAAGAAAAAAGGAAAAAAATACCTCTAAGTCTGAGGAAATCTCAGATCCACCTTTAACTGGTAGAACAAGGAAGCATTCAACAATTTAAAAGGAGCTCAAGGGTCCTTTTGCAAGATAATAGATCATACAGAGGGAGCCAAAGTGAGGCCATCAGTGAAGGCAATGAGGAACTATTTTGTGTAGTGTTATTAACCAGTGAAAAGTACACTACAGAAATCTGCATGACATTTATCAACAATGGAGGGTTTCAGAGCAAGGGCCTAAAACAGGAATGCATTGCCACCTACTGCTTACAGCTGATTATTTTTCTTTCAAACCATAATTACCCACAGGAAAACCAAATGCCTCATATATCACCTTAACTCTTAAAGTTCATCCATTTAAGTTATTGCTGTGCGTGCAATTACAAAATATGCAACACAAACAACGAAATCACTTTTAGCGTCGAAAGTTCTTAAGCCTTCCAATGGTCTGCCAAATTATCCAGCTCTTATTACCACTGACAAGTTAATGTGCTCTCAGTAAAAGCAGAGTGTGCTTCTGCAATGCAATTAACAGTCATCTTGGCTTTTGCCTTCCTCATTGCATTTATTCATGATGGCACTTTGGTCACAAACTTAATGGTACCCACGAATCCAGTTATCGTCTCTATTAACTATATTTCCAAACTATCTTTGCAGATACCAAACTGTCTGGGCACGCTTTGCCTAAAACGGCTCCATTTCAAGTGGCCCTCACAGGTATTCATTTACCAGAGAGCAAGGATAGATGAGCGTTTGGCAAGATTTGGAACCTGTTCTTTTTCCAAGTTTTAAAGAAACAGCTAAACCCAAGCCCACAGAAATAGAGTTGGCCCCAGAGAATTTGCAAGGCTAACAAAGCATTGAGTCACATTTGTAAGAACTGAGTTTAGGCAAAGTTCTGAATCTGGTTTTGCTCCACCCATTTCCAGCATTCCCCTAGTAGACTTGTTCTGATAAGCCCCAGAGGGCAGAAACAAGAAAATTAGGAAGAAGTTGCAAAGAAGCAAATATCAAATTGATTCTGGAAAATTTTCCTAACAATTAGTGCTATCTAAAGGTGGAATAAATTGTCTCTAGGGGTTTACTGGACCTCTGGTTTTATTGGTATAGCTATCTTTCTCTATCACTACAGGGCATCACCTCTGCAATTTATAATATTAAAGAGTAGCTTAGAGCACAAAGAAGTCAAATGAGGTACCCAATCACAGCCAATATATTTAAGAGGCAAGACCTAAATATGATCTTACTGGCTTAAAGGCTGGCTCCTGACCCACTATACCATGCCCACTGATTTTTGAGATGTTACAATACAAATGAGGTAGTTTTATTGTTATCAATGATGAGAAGAAATCACTTTTGGTAATCTGTCAAATCTGTTTCATTATGTAGCTCTTTGTTGTTGTCCTTCCATTTTTATCTAGAGCTTCACTCAGGATGGCATGGCTTAGTTGTATTTCATGCCAAGCTTTCTGCAGGCTTATTTTCTACTTTGGTTACATTTTATTGTTCTGTGAGATTATACTATTCATAATCTTCCATCGTCCCCTTTTTTAATGTTTTACAAATGAACTTTTCAAATTCTGTACCAGATTGATGCCCTTGACTGCCATCTTTCCCATTTGGCAAGGGGGTCAAGTATTTGCTGGCCAAGGAAAACTCTTTTAACATCTATTGCCTCCCAATCATGCTGCAGATCTTGGAACACAGTGACCTCATAGCAATCAAAACTGCAGGTGACCCCAAGGATAATGGAAAATTGCATGATGGGTTTATACGTAGGCTATGGCATGCTGCCAACTATAACTGGCTTTTAAGGAGTGGTGAAATTGGTATCATCCAAGGACCTGTATAACCTACCAGAAAAGAAGGCTGAAAGATCATCTTGTAATGGGGGAGGGAAAGGAAATGAGCATTTATTAAGTACCGACCCGGTGCCAGGCAATGTGCTAAGCACTTTATAAATATTATCTCATTGGATCCTACCACCATAACTCTGTGAAATAGGTGTATTATTGCCCCCATTTTACAGTTGAAGATACTGAGGGAAAACGGTTAAATGACTTGTCCAGTGTCATGTAGCTAGTAAGTGTTCAAAGTTAAAGTTGAATTCATTTTTTCCTGACTCCCAGCCCAGCCCTTGTGTTGTATCAGTATCCATGAAATACTAAAAGACCTAGAAAGAAGGCCTCAACATGAAGAATTTATGCTCTGACATGATCCAGAATCCCACAGGCATGGATGGGTTGGGATCTACAAAATACCATCAAAACGAGTATACCATCTTTTTTCTATTTGTAAAAAAGCTTTTTTGTAATTCTATTTTTCATTAATTTTCACAACTGCAGTGTGGGAGTAGTTCATCATCCATTTTACAGAAGAGAAAACTTGGGACAGATGGGAACTTTGTGATTTGCCTGAGGATGTTCAGATATTCATTGATTTGAGCTCTCAAAGACTTTCCTATCTGAGGCTTAGTCATACAGTCATATTCTCAGTTCTCTTTTAACAAAGAGGATAATCCTAACCTACCAACAGAGGGGCCTGTGCTTCTGATTTGTCTTTACAGTGGTCCTGATGGATTTTTTTTTTTGTGGGGCAATGGGGGTTAAGTGACTTGCCCAGGGTCACACAGCTAGTAAGTGTTAAGTGTCTGAGGCCGGATTTGAACTCAGGTACTCCTGAATCCAGGGCCGGTGCTTTATCCACTGCACCATCTAGCCGCCCCTCCTGATGGATTTTTGATGATGTTCTCACACACACACACACACACACACACACGCACACTGTCATCATTCTCATTGTTGTTTTTACTGGCAATACCCTAAGTGAGAAGTAGAATGTAACCACCAAGCAGTGTCTAGCAATGTGCCAGTGGACCCGAAGAGCAATGGAGCAGCACCCAATGGTGCCCAATAGGGCATCATCCAAGGGCAATGGTAGTGGCTCTCAGACTTCTTTGGTACCGTAGCATAGAAGGCAAGGACTGTTCCTACTCACCGTCCACCATGGGTGCATTGCTTCCTATCTTTATGCCTCTGCTCTTGTGACCTTTGCTTGTGTCTCTTCTTCCCACTGCTACTATAAATCCTTGTGAGAGAGTACATCCCAAGTTTATGGGGGAAATGTTTTATGATTACCCTATTCTAGTAAATATCTTTGCTTTGAGCTAACTTTGTCTTCTAGCTGGCCACTGGAGATAAGCACATCCATCGGGCGGGGATGCAGAAACCATGGTTTAGGAGTGTGTACTTGAAGAGGTTTGACTAAATGGCTTCTAAAATCCCTTCCAATTCTAAAGGCTTCCTGGATAAGGGAGAGCCAAGGGATATATTCAGAAATGAAAGTGACATAAAACCAAAAGACACCAATGAAAAAAATTTAAATAAAATAAAATTTACCTTACCCATTTTAGGCCCCTTTGAACCTAAAGTGGTAGGCAAAAAGCCCCATTAGCAATCAACTGAAGGTCATATAGAGACAAAGTTGGGGCCCCAGGCCTAGTTGATTATTGAACTCTGAACAAAACAAGCAGAAAACCATTCATGATATTATAACAAGCATGTGTTCATCATTTGGTGCTCAGTAGGTCTTTCAATCAATCAACAAACTCTAAGCTCTTAGAAAAAAAATTTTTTTAATGACTGTGGACCCACACAGACCCTTGAAGCTGAGGTAGTGATCCTCTATGGCAAATGGGTGATACACATGACTCTTAGGCCCTCAACACTCCCAAGTGTGGCCCAAAATAGATGAAAATATAATTCCTATCTAATTTTAATGTATATTTTAATATGTAACTCTGTGTGGCTTTGTAAGTCAATCTATAGACTACAGGGGCCCCATAACAGTTTAATAACCCCTATTTCTATTTGTGTTGGACATCATAGTCCAAGGAGACCCAAACCTTAAGTATGAGTTGGGGGTAGAATAGCCAAAATCAGTGATGGAAGTTTACAGTCATTGTATATAGTGATCCTCTATTTCTGTTCTCTTCACTCTACAACAGTTCAGAAAAACCTTCCCATGTTTCTCTGAATTCCTCAATATAGAAAATGACCATGTGCTAATAGAACTGATTTTGGCTATCCCTCCCTTCAATTTGATCTTCCCTTTTCAAAAGCCTTTAATGAGTCTTTATTGTCTACATGTTAAAGTCCAAACTCCTTAATCTGGGATTTAATGACCAGCTCAACCTAGTGTTAAGGGCTAAAATTCTAGCTAAACTGTCTAAAATATCTAATGAGTGGTCGCCAATAAATTATAAGCTTTAGCAAGAGTTAGACTTTTAAGCATTTATTAAGGAGAATAAGAATTTGGTAAAGAGAGAGAGAAAGGCCTAGATTCCTATCTATTAAAGGGAGAGCACATTTCTAGCTCCCTTCTCCACCAGAGTCCCCAGGAAAAAGAGGGAATCAGAGCACCCAGTTCTTCCTTCTTCCTCCCACTAGCCAACGTCACTTCCTGACACCAAAGAAAAGACTCCTGGTCTTGCCCTCAAAGACCTTCGCTTCATGGGCGGAACTCTTCTACAGTAAGTCTCCAGCAGGTGGCATCATTCCAATCGTTACACTAGCCTCAAATTATCTCTTCTCTCTTATCCAAAATGAACCCTTTCCAGTGTAGCCTGGTCTACTCCCTGATCTTTGAGCACCCAGATCATTTACTGCTTGAGAGTAGGTACTCAGAATTCTTAGCTTCCCTAGTCTATCAGAATTCTCCATGGTTTTCAAGGTACTTCTCATCTCACATTTCTGCAAAAAGTTCATTTCAATTGTGCCCAATTCTTTCTGACCCCATTTGGGGTTTTCTTGTCAAAGATGCTGGATTGGTTTGCTATTTTCTTCTCCAGCTCATTTTACAGATGAGGAAACTGAGGTAAACAGGGTTAAATGATTTGCCCAGGATCACACAGCTAGTAAGTGTCTGAAGTCAAATTTGAACTCAGGTCTTTCTTCCTCCAGGCCCAGCACTTTATATACTGCGTCACCTAGTTGCCTCCTTGAGCTCTATGGCCTATATAACAGCCTTTCCAAACTTACTCTAACACTTATCTGTACCACTCACTTAACTCTTAATCCCACTTAATCCCACTTTGCTACCTCACCTGTGTTGCTAACTAAATGATGTCATTTCCATATACTTGTTTACACATCACTAAAAATGCCTGCTGGCCTCCAAAGTATATATCTCTGTGTATTAGCTATTGCAAAAATGGAAGTGATGGGAGCTGTTCTGTCTTTTTCACACATTTTGTCATTTAAGAATATACACTTAGAAAAATTAGTATAAATGAAATGAAGTACAACAAGAAAAATAATGACAGAGATTTTCTGTCTTTCACTAATTCCAATGGTAAACACATCCACAGATGCAACAGATGTATTTGGATTAGGGTTGTCAACACTCTTTTCACTATTGTTTTTTGATACCTTTTCCAGAAAGTATTTGTATATAAACACACACACACACACACACACACACACACTTGTCATGTTTAAACAAGATACTCTTGGAATGAGTCACTAGATCAATGACCTTGTAGTACACAGAGATGATATGAAAAGTAATATACTCAATCCTCATGTAACAGAATTAATTATATGTCAGTGGAGTATCAGGTACATTGAAAATGGTCCCAACTTCTAGTTATCTAGTAGGCTTAAACTACAAACCAATGATCTTTTGAAGAGCACATTTTATAAGAAAGCATATTCTCAGATTTCAAATTCATGAATTATGGAAAGGGGACAAGAAGCAGCTATATGAAGGCACAAAAGCATAGACTTCAGTTTATGGTAACATCAAGAGCAGAGGACTGAGATTTAGGCTTTAAGCAGTTTGTAGCTCAGCCAGAAGAGTGAGGAAGACCTGAGTTTGAATCTTGCCTCAGACATTTACTCACTGTATGATCCTGGTCATTCACAACCTCAGTTTCCTCCTTGATAAAATGGGAAGAATAATGGCACCTACATCACAGGGTTGTTGTAAGACACGTATGTCTGTGTGTATGCATACATGTATCTGTGTCTATATGTATCTGTATAGGCACACGTGTGTTTATGCATGTGTGCATATATACATGTGCATATATTAACTCATAATTAGCAGAGGTGAGAACTGAATCATAGTGTTAGCATTTGTACAATGCTTTAAGGTTTGCAAAATGTTATGCATGTCTGTGTGTGTATATATACATATACATATACATATACATATACATATACATATACATACATACATACATACATACATACATATGTTGTTATGGTTGTTGCTGTTTATTTGTTTTAGTGATGTCCAACTCATCATGACCCCATTTGGACAGAGATAGTGGAGTGGTTTACCATTTCCTTCTTCAACTCATTTTATAGATGAGGAAACTAAGACAAACAGATAAAGTTACTTGCCCAGGGTCACACAGCCAGTCAGTGTCTGAGTCCAGATTTGAACTCAGGACTTCCCAACTTCAGACCCAGAACTCTATTCACTGATCCACCAAGATAGAGGATATCTAGAGAAGAACTTTTGAGAATGACTTTTGGGGTTCAATAAGGTTAATGGCCTAGTAAGATGGTTAGAACTGTGATCTGCTAGACGGGAAAACATGCCCTGTAATTGGTCATGGCATCTAACAGGGGTGTTTAGAAAAGCTCTGCTGATTGTCTAGATTGAAGCAGCTCCCATTCAGCTGGGGCTAAACTAATGTCACACACACACACACACACACACACACACACACACACACACACCATGAAGTCCTTGGAGCCATTAATGGATGGTTACATCATCCTAAAATAAATCCTTCAGTACTGCCCCAGGGTGCACATCTCTCCCACTGAACATGAGCCCACACATCCAGCTCCATGAGAGGTACCCCAATTTCAGAAGACCAATGGAGCTTCCCTGATCACCACCCCCCTGCAACACTCAGAAGGTACAACTCTCATATTTTACTATTGTCCATGCCAAACACAGGAGCACTTGGGTTTACCCATAATATAAAATAACTATAGGATTCAATTTGTGTATTTGATGAGTATACAGGGGCACATCTCTGCACATTCATTTTATTTTGACCTGGGGTTGTCAACTTCTTTAGATTAAAAATATCTGTGAAGGGGGCAGCTAGGTGACACAGTGGATAGAGCATCGGCCCTGGATTTAGGAGGACCTGAGTTCAAATCCGACCTCAGACACTTAACACTTACTAGCTGTGAGACCCTGGGCAAGTCACTTAACCCCAATTGCCTTACCAAAATAAAAATAAAAATCTGTGAAATGGGGCTATTTGATTTACTTACTACAGCACCATGTATACCAAGGTATAGCATTTAGTAAATACTTTGAGCAATACTCAATTCTGTAAGTTTCTTGATATGTGGTAATAAGTTAAAGTTATTTATAACTTTAAAGTTATTTATAAAAGAGAAAAAAGTGATGGCTTTTAATAATTTTCTTACTGTATTTGGTTGATGGCAGAGAGGTGGTGCAGTGGATAGAATGTGGAGCCTAAAGTCAGGAAGACTCATCTTCCTGTGTTCAAATCTGACCTCAAACACTTAACTAGCTGTGTGACACTGGGCAAATCACTTAACCCTGTTTGCCTCAGTTTCCTAATCTGTAAAATAAAATTGCCAGAGGAAATGGCAAATCACTCTAGCATGTTTGCCAAGGAAACCCCAAATGGGATCACAAAGAAGTTGGACACAACTGAACAAAATATTTAGTTAGATTGTAGTGCGGATAAAGAAATGTGTCTATAACTAGCTTTTACCTTATCCCTGCTCCACTCACCTCCTCCAGTTTTTCCAGACCCCCTTTGACCCCTCCTACTTGGATTCCATCTACCTGGACTCAGCCTATGGCCAACACCCAGACTCTCTTAAAGCAGAGTCTTTTGCCAGACCCTGTGCTGCTCCCCCTGCCCAGGATTCCTTCGTCAATGTCTGCAGTCAGATCCACCCCCAATTATAAGCCCTACTGCCCTGGTCTGTCTAATCTCTATCCGAGTCATCCATGGTCTTCACTATCCCAGCAACACTTGAGCGCATTCTCTGACATCTCCCATTTCCATGCCTTTGCCCAGACTGGCCCCCATGCTTGGGATGCCTTACCCCTCCTTCTCTCCTCTTCCCTCCCACCTCTCTCTCTCTCTCTCCTTAAGTTATCTTGTATTTATCTCTTTACATATTGCCCCCTTCCCAACTCCTTGAAGAAAATAATTTTTTTTCATCTTTGTGCCTAGCACACTGCCTTGCTCAGAGTAAATGCACTGAATAATAAATGTATATTGAAGTGGATAAGGAAAACATAGATAACTGTTGGTATACCAAGCAGATGTGATAATTAAAGGTCTTATTCCCATTCCTCCAAGTTCCCCTCTCTTTTTTTTGTTTGTTTGTTTTTACTAGGCAATAAGGGTTAAGAACTTACCCAGAGTCACATAACTAGTGTCTAAAGCCAGACTTGAACTCGGGTCATCCTATCTCCAGGGGTGGTGCTTTATCCACCATACCACCTAGCTGACCTTCCTTAGCTCCTTCTTAAAGGAAGTTTCCTTTGAAACTCGTGCTAAATTCAAAGAAGTACAGAAAAAATTTAGATGAACAAAAGCAGAACAAAGTAAGCAGAGCCAAGAAAAAAATACAAAATAAGTTTATTGTAGTTGTTCAGTTGTGTCTGACTCTTCATGACCCCATTTGGGATTTTCTTAGCAAAGATAGTGGAGTCATTTACCACTTCTTTCTCCAGGAGATTAAGGCAAACAGAGATTAAGTGACTTGCCTAAGGTCACACAGCTAGTGAGTGTATGAGAATCGATGTTGGGGCAGCTAGGTAAAGCAGTGGATTAAGCACCAGCCCTGAATTCAGGAGAACCTGAGTTCAAATCTGGCCTCAAACATTTGACACTAGCTGTGTGACCCTGGGCAAGTCACTTAACCCTCATTGCCCTGCAAAAAAAAAAAGAGAGAGAGAGAGAGAATGGATGTGAACTCTTATTTTCCTGACTCCAGACTCAGTGCTCTATCCAATGAGTCACCTAGCAGCTTCCAATAATGTAATAATAATTTGTATAACTAATAATACTATAATATATAACACATATAATAATATATATGTTATATATAAATTTGTAATGTATAACATGACATCTCCATAGTATCCAACATATCTCTGCTTTTCCCCCTCTTATAGAGCCATTCTATGTAACAGAGGCAGCTAGGTGGTTCAGTGGATAGAGCACTAGCCCTGGAGTCAAGAGGACCTGAGTTCAAATCTCACCTAAGACACCTACTAGCTGTGTGACCCTGGGCAAGTCATTTAATCCCAATTGCCTTAAACATCCAGGGCCATCTCCAGTCACCCTGATGTATATCTTGCCACTGGACCCAGATGGCTCTAAAGGAGAGAGTGAGCTTGGTGACCTTGCACAGCCTCCCTGACTTAAGTCCAATTCAGGGCAAGTCATGATACGGCCCTCTTTGAAAATGAAGGACAAACAACAATCCATATAACAATTAGTATTTTTAGAGAAGAGGAAAAAAAATCAATACATTGAAAAGTTCAAAGACATGTGCAGTGTGTAACAATATTCACTTTTCATTGTTTTGTGGTGGTTGTTTTTTTCCATTTACACAATCTACTAATACTAATTGTCATATGGCATGACCCTATCAGAGGAGGGAAGCAAGGAATGCATGGGATACCATGAAGATGGCATATATCACACATGTAATATATATATAACACATAAACATACACACATCATGTCATATGTTATTAATTATAAAATATTATGTATAAAATATAACATATACACATGCAGCATTTTGCCAACCTTGAAGCATTCTACAAATGCTAACCATCATTATTATTCGATTCTCAGCTCTGCCAATTATTAGTTACATGGCCTTGGGCAAATCCTGTAACTTCTATGAACTGGATATTTTTTAGCAAGCTATACTGAGGAGGCCCTTGGGTTATATTTAGGAAAGCAAATTTTAATTATAAGCCAGCATATAATCATAACTATAAATTATTGCGTGTGCTTGGTTTTCATCTATTTCTGGTGCCCACTTTACTGTTACAAGGGGGTAAGGGCAGAGATTCCATATCCCAGACCACCACCACAACCACTCCACACATGTGTTCATGCACATGTAACTGGATCCCATTCTAAATACACCAAAAAAGAGACCATAAATGCTCCCAAAGGATGAAATAATAAACCTTTGGTTCACTTGTATATTCCATTACTTTTTCCTCTTTCTCTTGATTTCATGAGTTCTGCTGATATTTCCAGTGCTAAACCCTAACACATGACTTGAATTGTGAAGAAGCAGTGAGGATTAGAGATGATGAATGGGGAATAAAGTAGGATATCACCTCACTACTCTTTTTTAAGACCCTAAAATCCATGCCATCTATTTTTTGTGGTCCCAGAGCATTTCGGGGTGGCATTTTAATCCACTCCCACTTCCTCCCTTCCCTCTTCTCCCATTCAGCACTGGATTGGGTGCCCAGGATTGGTTCTAGAGGCAGAGGTGAAAAGAAAAGGAAGGAGACAGAAAGAAGCTGTGATGATAACATGCAATAATATTTCCAGTGGTTTTATATGGAGGGGATGATAAGGCTGTCTGAACAATCATTGATTACATACATCAAGAGTTAACATTGTCACCAAAGAAAATTTAACCACAGTCAATCTGACACATTTAATAGTAAGAATAATTATTATTGTGCAGCATACTAATTAGGCAGACGAGGCAAGCAATTCCCACAAATGACTGTAATTAGAATTACCTTTACAGAGATGAAGCAAGCATTTCTGAGGTAAGTTTGCAAAGGGGTTGGGGAAGAGGAATTTGGATGGAGTACAAAGCTGCTTTTAGACTCATCAGGAAACCCCTGAGTCTAAAACATAGATAGAGACCAGCTGCAGAGTCGTTTTCAGTTTTACTGAGTTCTTCCTCCCTGAGCTGGCTTGGGAATGTCTGGAATACACAAAAGGTGCTTTTTATCCTCCTCCCTCCATCCAAAGGTCAGCAGGATCTCTTTCCAAAATTCACTCTCCCATTTACTTAATGTTTCTTCTTCCTGAGGGATCCCTGATATCCCTGATATGGGAGCTCCCCACCCCCTGGCCCTGGTAGTACATTTTACAATGCACCCAAGACTTCTCAACCTGTAGAATTCTTGTCCATATACTCCCAAAGATCCTAGGTAAAGGAGTTTCCCAACATGCCGTGTCTTTCTCTCCATCTTTTTACATTTCATGGGTAATAGCACAGTACTCAGGGTGTCAATCTTTTAAATCCCTCCATATTGCTACATGACTGGTCTACTACCTCCTTTTACAATCATAGATTTCTTGGGCAAGATCTCATATCTCATAGTTGCACATGTTATCATTGCAAAGATGCTGTAGCATACTGACATGCACCACAAAAGTGTCTCTTTTTAATCTGGAACAATTCTAACTTTCATTGCTTTCATACTGTCCATGGAGTTTTCTTGACAAAGACACTGGATTGGTTTGCGATTTCCTTTGCCAGCAAGGTTATACTTAAGATTCTGCAAGCTAGACTTCAGAAATATGTGAACTGAGAATTACCACAAGAGAAGGGCAGTTTTTTTCTCTCTCTCTTTTTTTTTTTTTTTTTTTTTTTGTCTTTTTAGAGAAGGGCAGTTTTTGAAGAGGCAGCAGAAGTAGAGACCAAAGTGCCAACATTTGCTGCATTATGGAGAAAGCAAGAGAGTTCTAGAAACACATCTACTTCTGCTTCATTGACTACACTAAAGACTTTCTTTGACTGTGAGGATCACACCAAAATGTGGCAAGTACTTAAAGAGATAGGAATACCATATCATCTTACTTGTCTCCTGAAGAACTTTTACACGAGTCGAGAAGCAACCATCTGAACCCTTTGGAAAAGGAGTACGACAAGGCTGTATATTGTCACCTTTTTTATTTAACTTATGTGAAGAGTACATCATGCAAAATGCCAGGCTGGATGAACCAAAAGCCAGAATTAAGGGTGCCCTGAGAAATATCAGCAATCTCAGAAATGGAAGTGTAAAAGCTGGCTTGAAGCCTAACATTAAAAAACAAATAAATTAAAAACACCTATGATAATGGTGACTGGTCCCATTACTTCCCAGCAAATAAAGGGAGAAGAAATAGAAGCAGACTCAGATTTCATATTCTTGGGCTAAAAGATCACTGCAGATGGGGACCACAGCCATGAAATTAAAAGACACTTGCTCCTTAGCCAATCTGGACAGCATACTAAAAAAACAAAACAAAACAAAAACCCACAACACATCACCTTGCCAACAAAGATCTGTATAGTCAAAGCAATGGTTTTTCCATGAGCAATGTATGGCTGTGAGAGTTGGACTAGAAAGAAAGCAGAGCAATACAGAATTGATGCTTTGAAATTGTGGTGCTGGAAAAGACTTTTGAGAGTCCCTTGGACAGCAAGGAGATCAAATCAGTCAATACCTAAAGAATAAATTCAGTCTGTTCTTTGGAAGGACAAATAGACTTATCAGGAAATTGGAAGCATAAAGTGAAGCTTAAATACTTTAGCCACATACTGAGAAGACAAGACTAATTGGAAAAGACCCTGATGTTGGGGAAGATTGAAGGCAAAATGAAAAGGGGGATGATAGAGGATGAAATGGAGGCAACAAACATGACCTTGGGCAGATTTGGGGAGATAGTGGAGTATAGAAAAGCTTGGCATGTTATGATCCATGGGCTCATGAAGAGTCAGACATCATTGAACAACTCAACAACAACAAACAACTGTAACCTGGATATTAGCTTTCCAATATTCACAACCATATAAGACAATACTGGAGTTAATAAGATGGGTTTCTGGGTAGGGCAACAGCTTGGGATCACTGAAAATACTGCAGTTTCCCAATTTAATTTCCTAAATATAATTTAAATACAAGAGAAGAGTGCCGCTCCCATCCTCATCGTCACATGCAATGTGTGGTCTCACACCCATACTTTCTGAAATTTGAACTAGAGATCCACATGGGTCAGTCAGCAAACAGTTCTCCCTAAAGAGGGAGAAAGGAATGACCACGAACCATTCATAACTTGTAGATTCATTTAATGAGACTGCTTTTCCTAGCTGAGTTGTAGAAGGAAAAGGAAATATAGAAAAGATAGGGAGATTCTGAGGGAGAATAGAGCAAAAGGTAACTTAAGAGGATGGAGAATTTTGTGGGAGGTCAGGTATGGATGAGGTGGGGGCTATAATGGGGACTTTGAATAGGTAGAAGGTAGTATGAGGCCACAAATCTACTCAAAGGGTAAGGAATGATTAAGAGATCAGAAAAGGATTTGCGAAGGTACGAAAGAAAAAAATTTAAGCTTTTCACTAGGGCCAGATTTTTAGAGCTTTCATTTTATATAATATTAAAGATAACCTTTTCAGGTTCCACCATGTTCGGGATGGAACTTGGCTTGGGTCAGGTCCCTGGTAGTTTATGTTCAGTTGTATAAATAAAATTAGATACTTCAACAGTTAACAAAAAGAGAGAGATTTACTTGGCCATAACAGGAGAAACTTATTCTATAAAGGACAGAAATTAGAGACACTCAAGTTGATTCCTTAGTCAATCAACATTTACTTATTTATTTATATTTGTTTATTCCTTCCTTCCTTCCTTTATTTGTTTGTTTTTGGTGGGGCAATGAGGGTTAAGTGACTTGCCCTGGGTCACACAGCTAATAAGTGTCAAGTGTCTGAGGCCCTGATTTGAACTCAGGTTCTCCTGAATCCAAGGCCAGTGCTTTATCCATCAATCAACATTTATTAAGCACCTACTACGTGCCAGGTGCTGTTCTAAATGCTGGAAATAACAAAAGGAAGCAAAAGACTGTCCCTGCCCTCAAGGCCCTTATAATCTAATAGGGGGAGGTGGGGCAAGAGACAACTTGCAAACAAATATATACAAACAAACTGTATACACAACAAAAAGTGAATAATCAACAAAGGGAAGGCACTGGAATTAAGAGGGTTTAAGGAAGGCTTTCTGTAGAAGGCAGGATTTTATTCAGAACTTAAAGGAAGCCAGGGAGGTCAGTAGTGAGAGCAGAAAAGAGCATGCAGGCAGAGAAAATGCTGGGAGCTAAACCAGGAAGCCGGTGTCACCAGATCGAGGAGGATTTGTCAGGGAGTAAGGCGTAAAAAGACTAGAAAGGTAGGAGAGGGCTAGGCTATGAAGAGTTTTGAATGCCAAACAGGGCATTTTGTATTTGATACTGGAGACCATAGGAAGCTACGGGAATTTATTGAGTGGTTTATGGAGTCTGACATCAGACTTGCATTTTAAGCAAATCACTTTAGTGGCTGAATAGAGAATGGACTGGAGTGGGGAGAGATTTAAAGAAGGCAGATTATTGCAGTAATCCAGGTGTGAGGTGATGAGGATCTGCACCAGAGAGGTGACAGTGTCAGAGGAAAGGGAGGGACATACGGAAGAGATGCGGCAAAGGTGAAATAGATAGGCCTTGACACCAGATGGCATGGGGAGGTTGAGAGATAGTGAGAACCTAGGATGACTCTTAGGTTGCAAGCCTGGGAGGACTATGGCATTGCCTTCTCACAGCAAAGGGAACTTGGTGAGAGGGTAGGGTTGAGGAGAGGAGATAATGAGTTCTGTTTTGGACATACTGAGTTTAAGATATCTACCGGACAGCCAGTTGAGATGTCTGAAAGGAAGTTGGAGATGCAAGGTTAGAAGTCATAGGAGAATTTGGGGCAAGATAGGTAGATTTGAGAGACTCATCAGCATAGAGATGGTCATTAAATCCATGAGAGCTGATTAGTGAAGTAGTAGAGAGGGAGAAGAGAAGGGGGCCCAGGACAGAACCCTAAGGGACATCTACAGTTACTGGGAGTGATCTGGAGGATCCAGCAAAGGAGACTGAGACAGAGGCAGAGTTATCAGATAGGAAGAAGAAAAGCCAGGAGAGTGTCCCCAAAACCTAGAGAGGATCGAGGAGGAGAGAGTGATCATCAGAGATAAAGGCTACTGAGAGGTCCAGAACAATGAGGGTTGAGAATAGGCCACTGGATTTGTCGATGAAGAAATCCTCAGTCATTTCCGAGATAGCAATTTAGATAGAATAATAAGGTCAGAAGGCAGATTGAAAGGGTTGAAGAAGAGTGAGAAGAGAGAAAGTGGAGGCACCTTTTTAAGTTTAGTCACAAAGGACAGAAGAGATATGAGATGATAGCAGGAAGAGAAGGGTGAGGGCTTTTTCAGGATAGGGGAGACTTGGGCATATTTGTAGGCAGCAGGAAATGAGCCAGTTGGGAGGGAGAGATTAAAAATAAGTGAAGGAGTGGCATGCCAGAGGGGGCAATCTGTTGGAGGAGAAGGAATAGAGCAGGATCACTTGAGCAAGTAAAGGGGTTAGACTTAGGAAGGAGTAAAGCCACTTCATCATGTGAGACAGGGGTGAAGGAGGAGAGAGTAGCAGAGGGCACCTCTGGTGAATGGCCTCAATTTTTTTTCCACAAAATACAAGGCAGGCAGCTAGGTGGTACAGTGGATAAAGCACCAGCCCTGGATTCAGGAGGACCTGAGTTCAAATCCTGCCTCAGACACTTGACACTCACTAGCTGTGTGACCCTGGGCAAGTCACTTAACCCTCATTGCCCCACCAAAAAAAAAAATACAAGGCAAGGTTCTCAGCTGAATGAAGCCCTTTTACAAAATGTCAGGCGTTATGATTCACCTCCAAGCATTCCTGGAGTTCCTTGTGGCTGCTTTCTACTGAGGAGAGGAGGAAGTGATGTCAGAAGTCTAAGCCAACCAAGTCTCCACACCTTTTAAGGAAAAACTAGTCTAATTTACATCCTACCATACATCCCAGACAGGTCCCCTGCTTTGTGATGCCTAGAGTAGAAAGGGAAATTGAAAAGGACAGAGGGAAGATGGTAACAATGAGCTAGCTCCCCAGACGGATCTTTAGGGCTCAAGACTAATTGTGTACAGGGGCAGCTAGGTGGTACAATGGATAGAACACTGGCCCTGGAGTCAGGAGGACATGAGTTAAAATCACTTACTAGCTGTGTGACCCTGGGCAAGTCACTTAACCCCAATTGCCTTAAACATCTAGGGTCATCTCTAGTCATCCTGATCTATACCTTGCTATTGGACCCAGATAGCTCTGGAGGAGAGAGTGAGGCTGGTGACCTTGCACAGCCCTCTCACTTAAATCCAATTCACTGCAAGTCATGACATCACTTGACGTCATGGTGCTCTGGAAGAATGAAGAACAAACAATTGTGTGCAGCAAATAGGACATGTGCTTTTAGCTGTTTCATGCCATTTATGAATAAGCTTCGTGAAGACTTTATTATCTGCGTTAGGTGTATTCAGGGAGGGGGCAGGTCAATCCCCCTTTTAGTCCTCCACTTCAGGAACTATTAATCCTTTTTTTCCTGTTCTGAAATTTTCCGTGTCCCTTCCTTTCTTGTGGCAACATTCCTTACATGGTAACGCCTAGCAAACTAGTCACTGAGACATTTTGCAAAATGTCATGTCTCCTGTCCCTCGTTACTTATAATAAATTAATTACATCTTGATCATTGGGATTTTGTAAAGAAATGTAGGAAAAAACTAAAAAATATATTACAAGCAAAGATTAGCTTGCCTCCTGCTTCCTAATTAACAAGACGACTTTCCAATTATTTATTCCATTCTCCATAATGTCATCAGGAGGCCAGCCTGCTGAGAGTTATATCTGAGGATCACAGGGAAAATCACGCAGGATGGCAGCTTTGGCTGGTAAAGGAACTTTCTGAGGCTGCTTCAAGTTAAGTAGGCCTTTTCACATCTGTGTCTGAAAAATGTGTGTCACAATAGACAACTTAATAGGGTATAAAATATATAGTTTAATGGAGATATTTCAACATGTGGTGCTTATTTTGTGGGATTTGTTTGGAAATAGAGTATTCAATTGATGAATATGAATATGATTTTATGAATCTGGATCATTTAAGAATAAACAATAGGTGGCAACTAGGTGGCGCAGTGGATAAAGCACCGGCCCTGGAGTCAGGAGTACCTGAGTTCAAATCCGGCCTCAGACACTTAACACTAGCTGTGTGACCCTGGGCAAGTCACTTAACCCCAATTGCCTCACTAAAAAAACAAAACAAAACAAGAATAAACAGTAAACCAGTGGAATTATTCCCCTTCTCTTGTTCACCCTGCTGAAATACAGGTATAAACATAGAAAATGTTTAACAACAAGAATTTCATTTCCTTCCATTTCTGGAAGCATACAACACTGATGCTTCAGCTGTATTATGAAAATTCTAAATTAATATTATAATCATGTCCTGGTCTAGAGTTCTCAGTCTCCTTTGAATGAAGACCTATTTGGTTTTCTTTAAATAGAGCACTTAATCAAAATTGGGGAGGTACATGATTCTCCAAAGAAAACAGAACCTGTCATGAGATCATCCGATGGCATTTACCATGGCCACACTCAGAGTAGGAATACCTGTTTTTACAAATAAAAGCAAGAGAAGTGTTTCTTTTGTTTACTACTGACCAGCCAGAAATTGGGAATGGTTTCAGGAAGGCATCTTTTCCAAGGGTGTGTTAACATTAACACTGATCTCTTTGTTTATTCTAAAAATCCTAACTGAAAGGATGTGTTTTTGTCTTTTGCTATGGCTGTGAATTTCATCTTTTGTTTCACAATTACAATGAAATGTGATTGGGAGGTGTATGGGGGAGGGGTTTTTTTGGAGATAGCTGGGGAAAGGTTGTCAGGACCAAATTTCAAGCAGAGGTGGTATGTTATATTAAAAAAAAGTGTCTCAGAGCTTAAAAAGCCAGAGTAAGCTGTTTTTCCTCCATGTTTTTTGATGTATGACATAATAATCATTCTTTTTTAATGAGGGATTGGTCAATGAGGACTCGACTTCACTGCATGCTTTTTCTCACTTGGTGATTAAATCAATAATCCATCATTTAGTAGCATACTGCATGGTCTGTTATCCCTGCTACTAGGAAGGCTGAAGCTGGTGATCACTTGAGCTCAGGAGTTCTGAGCAATAGTTCATGATACTGTGAACTGGTCCTATTGTTTTGTAAAACAATTTGGAATTGTACAAAAAGAGTGACTAAAATGTCCATAACCTTTGACCCAAAGGTTACAATGCTATAAACTTCCAAGGAGGTCCATGACCAAAAAAAAGGCATAATAAACACCAAAATATTTATTATTTTTTATATTACAACATATCCTCAGTAGCAGAGAAGCAAAGACAAAGTGATATCCATAGACGTGGGAATAGCTAAACAAGCTGTAGTATATGTTAATGGACTGTGCTTAAGAAATGACCAGACCACCAAATACAGATGAATAAGCATGGAGAAAATTAAATTGACTCAAAGTGAAGTAAACAGAACCCTGTAGGCAATACACACAATAACTATAAAAGAGTTCATGGAAAGAACAATAAAACCATCCAAACCAAATACTATGGAATTAACATGACCCAAGTTGGTCCCCAAAGAAGACAGAAGACAGCTTCTCCCTGCCTTACTTGCAAAGGTGGAGAATTATCTGTGTGAACTGTTACATTCAATGTCAGGCTTTTAATATGTTGGTTTTGAGGAACTAATTTTCCCCCTCTTTTTTATTCTTTATTAGGAATGGCTCTCAAAGGGAGGCAGAAAGAAGAGACAACGGGGAATGTAGATTATGTTTTTAAAAAGTTATCCAAAAAGTTATTTTTTAAAGTGTCAAGCAATCAATAAAATCTTAAAACAATGTTCTTCTAAATTAATTCACAAGGAAACTCTTTGTTATCATCTGCAAACAGCCTGTTGGTCAAACATCATGGACTATACAGGCTTGAAAAAACTGTGATGATTCATGCAGATAAGTACTTGGTATACAATAATAACAGATAGGATTTTATGAAAAACCTTGTTCAATTTAAAACTTAATCTTGACTTTTTATTATAATCTGACATTCTTTCCGGGACAGAGAAGATGAAGCTAAAGGAAAATAATCATCGCAGTTGCTCTTGCTGGGAGATGGGGGAGGGGGAGGGGCCCTCAGGCTCTTGTTTTAGAGCCAATTCCCAACCATGGCAGAGATGTCTGACAATCAGCAACCAGGGTGCCAGAAGGAATATTCAAGGTAAAATGAGGAAACTGAGTCCTAGAGAAATGACTGAAGTGCTTTCTCTAAGGTCACCCAAGTAATAAATAAAATTGGTAAAGCCCTGATTTCAATCCAGGTTCTCAGACTCTGAATCCATTGCTCTTTCTACTACATCACTCAGAGTTTTTCATGGACTAAACCTTGAAACACACACACACACACACACACACACACACACACACCCCTCTTTGAAAGAAGGGCCATTTATCAATCATAAAAGACCAATATGCTATGGATTAGTTTGGGGAAATCTCATTGTAATGCTAACATATAAATCCACAGCTTTAACTAGAGCAGGACAATCAGAACTTTGCCCAAGGCATTGCAATTTAGGGAGCTCAAAATCCAAAATGATAATTTTAAAAGATTATGCTATTGGGGGGCGGCTAGGTGGCGCAGTGGATAAAGCACCAGCCCTGGATTCAGGAGTTCCTGAGTTCAAATCCGGCCTCAGACACTTGACACTGACTGTGTGACCCTGGGCAAGTCACTTAACCCCCCACTGCCCCACAAAAAAAAATATCCAAGATTAAAGCTGAAATAAATAGAATTGACAATAAAACAGTCAAATTAATAAAAAATAAAGATTTCTTTAAAAAAAAAGATTATGCTATTTCTAGGTTAGTGGCCAGAACTCAGGACTTGGAATCAGGATGATCTGGGTTTGAATCCTGCCTCCAACCCTTATTACTTGGGTGGCTTTGAACAAATAGTATCTATCATCTTTCTCAGCCTCACTTTCCTCATCTGTAAAATGGGGTTAAATAAAATAACTCCATGTGATTGTTGTGATGATCAAATAAGATTAAATATATAAATTACAATAATTACATAAATAACACATTAAGCTCTTTGCAAATCTTAAAGCATTATATAAATGTTTACTATTATTATTACCTTTTAACAGTACTTTCCATCTCTCAGAGACTCAGAAACAACTGAATTTAGCACCTTGTTAGTAAGAATAATTAAACTAGGAAGCTACCAAATGATCTTCTTCAGTCACCTAGTCCCAGAAGTAACAAAGCAGATGAGCTCCTCCTAGCCCAGCCTACCACGATGCATCAGTGCTAGCAATGGCTTTATGGTGACCCAAGATGTTTTCCAAAAGGGGTGGTGTTGAGGGTCTCTTTTTCCTCTCTCATGAGATGGTATCCAAGGTCTCTCCTACCACAGAGTATCAGGGTTCCTCCTTACTGCACATATATACACAGGGGCCTGATATCCTGGGATCTCTCCCAATGAACCAGTATCTTGGGATATCCCTTAATATCCAGTTGAATGTGTCTTAATTCTCGTAGTATTTCCATATCACGAATTGCAGCATTGATCCAATCATTTATTTATAGCTGGTTGTCCCAGGTGCCAAAATTTCTAGTTATGGCTCTATGTGAAATTATCCAAAATACATTCTATAGATGAACATGTTTTATTTCCTGAAGATTCAGTCAGTTGCACATTTCTGCAAGGAAAAGGAAAAATTTTCCAGGGCTTGATGGATTAGGTAGACATGGGTCTAGGATGTATTAGCTTAACAATTCCTAGACACTAAACTACAAGGAAAAATAAGAGGGAAAAAATGAATCTTTCTCAGGCTACAATCTGGGAGGGAATGATAATGATCTGAACAATGAGAGCAAAGATAATGATGGTGGTGGTGACAACAGTAGTGGTGGTAGTGGTGGTGGTGACAACGGTAGTGGTGGTAGTGGTGGTGGTGGTGGTGGTGGTGGTAATGATGATGAGGCTAGCATTTATCTAGTGCTTTAAGGTTTGCAAAGCTCTTTACATGCATTATTACATCTGATTCTCACAACAACCCTGTTAGGTAGATGCTATTATTATCCTCATTTTTCCAAGGTTAAGTGACCTTCCCAGGGTCATATAGCTAGTATCTTAGACAGGATTTGAACTCAGATCATTATGCCTAGAGTTAGCTAGGTGGCACAGTGGAGAGAGTTCCAGGCCTGGAGTCAGGAAGACCTGAGTTCAAACTTGGCCTCAGATACTGGACCAGTCCCTTAACTCTGTTTGCCTCAGTTTCCTTATTTGTAAAATGAGCTGAAGAAGGAAATGGCAAACCACTCCAGTGTCTTTGCCAAGAAAACCCCAAATGGGGCCATGAAGAGACAGACATGACTGAAATGACTGAACAAGAAACATTATGACTCCAAGTTCAGTGCTCTATCCACTGCACCAAGAAGTGCCTGGTGGGTTTGTAGGCTTTCTTTGTCTTCCCACTCTTCCTCAAGTGTGCGCAGTTCTGACAGACAGAACTGATTGGTGAATAGTTCAGCTATTCTACAACCTCTTCTCCAGCTGCCTGGTGGGATGGATGTATGAAATGGATGCCATAGCTACAACAGGACTGAGCTCTGCTTTTTCCTTCCCTCAAAATGAAGTGGCCACTCCCTGTCATTCCCTCAATTTCACTGCCCCCGCTCTCTTAGCTTACTAGGGATCCCTACGATTTTAAGTCCCCTGCAGGAATAAATACCCAGGGTTCCCTCTGCCTATACTCCTTCCTTTTCTTTCAGAAATAGAATACTAACCTCAAAGTTACTTGAATAGAAAGATAGCTCTAGAAGAAAGTGTATGATGGAAGCGGAGGCATTAATGTTACAACAACAGACAGAAAGGTGAACAGTTCCACAGTTTACAAAGCTTGTTATTGTTAATCCCTGTCCCCAGAGCCAGCTACTGCAAACACAGAGGGTCCTCCCTAACTCCCTGTGGCCTTTTAGAAGAGCCTCACATCTAACCTTGATATTCATTCTTTTCTTTTCTTTCTTTCTTTCTTTTTTTTTTTTTGGTGGGGCAATGAGGGTTAAGTGACTTGCCCAAGGTCACACAGCTGGTAAGTGTCAAATGTCTGAGGTCGGATTTGAACTCAGGTCCTCCTGAATCCAGGGCCATCACTTTATCCACTGTGCCACCTAACTGCCCCCTCATTCTTTTCTGGTTGCACAGCCCTGGCTCTGGCTGGCCAAAGCTAGTTTTCCCAGACTTCTGAAATGTGGTTTGCAAAATGGTGTGGAAATCTAGGGACTAGGCAGGGAACCTCCTTGTGAGGTCCTTAACTTGCTTCCCCAAAGAATATACATTATCTTTAACCACCCTGGATTTGATTTAGGAAAGCTTAATTTCTACCTGGACAACAATGCTACCCACCTTGGGTTCAAGTCTTGACGCCTACCTCACCCCTAGCCACAGCTTTCCATCCTCCTGGGTTCCAGAAGCTATTTGCTCTCTCACCTCTTAGAGACAACATGACGCAGCAGAAAGGGCTTGGCTTTGGATGCAGAAGACCTGGGTTCAAATACTGCCTCTGTCACTTCATACTTGTATGACCCTGAGCAAGTCATTTCCCTTCCCTGGGCCTCAGTTTCCCCCTTTATAAAATGAGGAGATTGGACTAGATGACCTTTAAGTTCCAGCTCTAAATCTATGATTCTAGAATCATGTCGCCCCATATGTTCTAGCTGACTCATGGAAGAAAGTTCTATTAATAATTATGATAGCTAATGTGGCACCTACTTTGTGATAAGTACTTTACAATTATTATCTCATTTGATCCTGACAACAACCCTGGGAGGTAGATGCTATTATTATCCCCATTTTGCATCTGAGGAAACTGAGGCAAACAGAGTTTAAGGGACTTGCCCAGGGTCACACAGCTAGTAAGTATTTGAGGCCAAATTTGAACTCAGGTCTTCCTGACTCCAGGCCTGGTACTTTATCCATTGAACCACCTAGCAACTCAACCCTTCAGGAGTAGATACTAAAATCTAGATGTTGGTACAATAATAAAAAGTCCAAAGACATACAGTATCATCAATATCTTCTACCCTGACCCTTCACCTTTCCCAGGATCCCACAGTAAAAGGTTCTGGGTTGCATGTGGAATTATTTTGCATTGCTATTCTAATTTGTTACAAGGGACAGTTTTAATTTTTTGAGGTGGGAGTGAACCAGGGTGTTGAGGGTAGTGATAGTGATTTTAAACAAAGAAATGAGTGTCGATGAGTCATTTAAAAATAAACACGGGGTGGGCAGCTAGGTGGTGCAGTGGGTAAAGCACCGGCCCTGGATTCAGGAGGACCTGAGTTCAAATTCGGCCTCAGACACTTGACACTTACTAGCTGTGTGACCCTGGGCAAGTCACTTAACCCCCATTGCCCCGCCAAAAAACAAAACAAAACACAAATAAACACAGGGGCAGCTAGGTGGTGAAGTGGATAAAGCACCAGTTCTGGATTCAGGAGGACCTGAGTTCAAATTTGACCTCAGAAACTTGACACTTACTAGTTGTGTGATCCTGGGCAAGTCACTTAACCCTCATTGTCCCACCAAAAACAAAAACAAATTTTTTTAATTAAAAATAAATAAAAATAAACACAAGAGAGCAGAAGGAAATCTAGAAGGTGATATAGCCAAGAAATGCAATATTGGAACCTTTGTGTTAAATTTTTTAAAAAATGTAAACTGCAAATAGTAGAGGTTCACAGTTTCATACACAGTCCTCTTTTCCTGTTCCTTGCATAGGAGATCTGTTTGCAGATTGATAATAATAACAAGGAAAAAAGTGACAAAAATAGTAACAATGGGGCAGGGTTATTTTACCTACCCCTAAGCAGTATGTCAAATCAGGGTCGTTAGTTTCACTTGGATGCCACTGTCAAGACTGTTATGTCCCAGCCATAACCCTCTGCAAGAACTCTCTTCTGATGATGGCTGACCCCCTTTGGTCACCCAGGTTACTGCTTAAAGTTTCCTTATTCACTAGCTGAGGTACAACAGCATGTCACCCATTCCAAAAGCTTGACTGGCTCAATATCTCAAGCAAGATCACAGCATACCCTAATATCCTAGATCTAGAATTGGAAGGGGCCTTTTAAAGGTCATTGAGTCCATCCCCTTCCTTCATTTTGCTGATGAGAAAACTGATGCCCATTGGCTTGCCCATGGTTAACTAGGATTTAAGCTTAGGTTCTGTGAAAAAGTAGTGGGGGAAGGGAGAGTAGAATGTTTCCAAGCAGAAAAATCTTTCAATGCCCTCTCTGATAATTTAAGAACAAAACCCAAATCAATCTCATTTTATATTAAAAAAGCATTAAAAAAAATATCCAACAAGTTCCCTCATGTCACCAAGGAAAGTCTTATGCTCCTGGTTAAAATATAGTAATGAGAGTGAACTAAGCTTAATGAAGACTTATTTTAGAGAAAATAATTAAGCTAACTTTTTAAATGTTGTCAGAATCCCATATAAATAGCATGTGTATCACAATTTTACCATGTCTAATAATAATAACACCTAGCATTAATAAAGTACTTTAAGGTTTTGCAAAATACTTGACAAATATTATACCATTTTATCCTCACAACAACCTTGGAAATAAAGATTATTATTATTATTATTCCCATTTTATAGATGAGAAACTGAGGCAGGCAGTGGTTAAGTGAGAAATAAGATCTCTGGAGGAAAGAAATAGAAGAATAGATTGTATCTAAAGGTGGAAAACCTTGTCATGAATTAGAATCCCTGAAAATTAAAAAGGCCCAATATAACTCAATGATTCCATAAGAAAACAAGAAATCAATATCATATTTTTAAAAATGGTATGATGGTCTACTTAGAAAACCCTAAAAATTTAATTAAAATTAATTGAAACAATAACTTCAGCAATGTAGCAGGATATTTTCTTTTAACACACACACACACACACACACAAAACCATATAAATCATCTGCTATGTCTATACTATAATAAGCAGGACAGTAGTAGTAGTAGCAGCAGCAGCAGCAGCAGCAACAGTGGCAACAGCAGCAACAGTAGAACAAGAACAAGAAGAACAAGAAGAGTAATATGGAGAGATATTAATTGCTCATGGTTGGGCCATGCCAATAAAATAAAAATGATAATACTAATTAACTCATTCATTGTCATAACAAGTTATCAAAGGATTACTTTATAGTGGTAGAAAAAATAACAAATTCATCTGGAGGAACAAAAAAATCAAGAATCTCAAAGAAAAAATATAAAAAGTAGGAAGAAATGAGGCCTAGCAGTAACAGATTTTGAACTAAACTATAAAGCAGCAATCATCTAAATAATTTGGAACTGTTTAAAAACAGAAATAAATTTTTAAAAACAGCTTGGAAAGAACTGAGAACTCTGATTAATTCAATGATCAACCATGATTCCAGAGGACTGATGAGTAAGCATTTTATCCAATTCTTGACAGGAGATGGACTAGAAGTATAGAGTTAAACATATATTTTCAGACATGGACAATATGTGGATTTCTTTTGCTTGAGTAAGGCTATTGGTTACAAGGGGTCTAATTAGAAGGAATGGGAGGCTTGTAATATCAATGCTAAAGGAAAAAAAAGAATCAATAAAGCATTTTTTCCAAGCAAAGAAAAGAACAAAAGAAGTCTAGAAGGAAACATAGGCAAGCAAGTCAGCTTTTGGAACAAATGGGCTGGATTTATTTATATACTTTAAAAAATAAGCTGTGCAAATAATATAGGTTCAGTGTTTCTATTCTTTGTATACTAAAATGTTGATGTTTGTTGACATTTGTCAAGTTCAGAACAAAAAAAATTTAATGATTATAGCTCAGTAAGATTGAATGTGATGCTCTTGATACCAATATCTTATTCTACCAAATTGAAAAATAAAAGTTAGAGGGGAGAAGCTAAGGCTGAGTCATGTCCTGATATTTTTCCTGTTCCCTAGGTGTTAGTCTGCATTTTTATCAGTCTGAGAAAGGAAATTAGATAGTGGCAAATCATCCATTTTGGGGTATAAATTATTTTCAATGTAATATAATGTGAAGAGAAAATCCTGCCCTCTAGAATACCTGCAAGAAGAGAGCATTTTCCCTTGAAAATTAGACATTTAAGGTTTGCCTTTAAAGCCAACTAACTATGCTATTTCACATTAAACCCATCAACATTTTGAATTTTATTTTGTACTCCCAGGTCATTTTATATCGATCATTACTATCCTCTACCCTCAACTCTGGCTCGAATTTAAATGACATACTTCCTAAATTTCTCCAGATGTAAGTAAAATATTCTGCATATACTCCAGATGGACAGTGAATTGGGTCCAAAATTGAACAGGAGGAAGAGTGGTTTGGATCACCTTGGGAAATTGCAAAATGATTTTAGTGAGTCCCTGAAACAGACTTATCTTCTTCATAGAAATATTCTTCTGCATAAAGAGAAGACAGCATGGCATCATGTAGTGTTCGGAGACCTGGCTAGCCAAGAAGTCCTAGGTTTGAGAAACGTTTGTGAAACTTACTGGGCTTGTAACCCAGACCGAGTCATTGCTTTAGGCAACTTTCTAAGAGTCTAAATTGCAAAGAAGGTACCAATCAGTAATGGTAGAAGGAGTTTCTTCCTGAAGACTCCAAACCAACAGAATCATAGGTCCATGCTCTTGTTGTTCAGTCATTTTCAGCTGTGTCTGACTCTTCGTGATCCCATTTGGGGTTTTCTTGGCAAAGATGCTGAAGTGGTTTGCATTTCCTTCTCGTTTTACAGATTAGGAAACTGAGGCAAACAGGGCTGAGTGACTTACACAGGGCCACACAGCCAGTAAATGTCTGAGGCTAGATTTGAACTCATGAAGATGAGTATTCCTGACTCCAGGCCCGGCACTTTATCTACTGCACCAACTCTCTTGTTCTTCTACACATTCACAGAAGTGTGGGATAGTGGACAGAGAGACAGCTTTAGCATCAGAAAGAAATTAATTCAAACCCTGCCTCTGTTAATTACTAGATCCTGGACAAATTATTTCATTATCTCGGCACTCCAAGGCAACTTTCCAAGACTGTAAATTGGGGATTGTGTTCTGATCTACGTTGGCAGGGAGTTTCCTTGTCAGTAATCTACTATACTCTCTGGTATAAAAAATAGGCAAAATTCTTCTGGTGATGCTATCTGACTGCATATAATGGAATTATACAGTCTCCAAAGAATTAAAGTTGAGAGTCACCCACCATGAATGGTAAGAAACATGGTGGGTGGGAGATAATTCAACTCAAAGCCAGTGCTCTTTCCACTAAATTTATGATGTCAATTTGTAGATGCCTTTTGAACACCTCTAACTTATTGTGGTGGATCCTGACTTGGAAAGGAAGACAAAGGGTTCAGGCAATAAAGGGGAGGAGAATAAAGCATATTTAGAAAGACCAACATTGTCACAACCCATGTATAGCCGGGGAAGTAGGAATTACAGGGAAGAGGAGAGGAATCCAGGCCTGTAGTTTGCTGCTGTTTGCTGTCATACTCCTCCCAAATGTGTGTCCATACCCAACCCATTCTCTGAGCTCCTTCAAACATGACCTTTTCATTCTTAGTCTTTGTATCTCCACTACCTGGCATGATGTTTAGTGTATCTGAGTAGGTCTGGGAGGGGGAAGATCTGGATGGGGATGTATTTAGGCACAGGATTTCTTCAATGTGAAAATCTCCCAGTGCGCAAACTCTATTTACCATGCAGATTGGCAATTTATCTGTAATTTACAGGTTTAGTGAGCTGCCCAAGGCATTGGGAGATTAAAGGAGTTGTCCATGGTAACACAGCTAAGATGGATCAGAACTTGAAGCCAGGTCTCCCTGATTTCAAACCCAGCCCTCTACCCACTATGCCACGCTGAGGTGCATCTTGCCTTGTACACAAGTAGACAACACACTGTTTGTTGAAATGAATTCAAGTCCCAGCTTTTCTACAAAAGTCATCCCTGAAATTTGTAGCCCATACTGATTTTTTTTTCTTTGCACTTTATTACCTGTATTGCCAGATTAGCATCTTATATGTAGTCCTACATACCAACTCTCTGGTAACATACGATTCAGCACTCTATTTCATCAATATTCATAATACTGCCTCGGTCATTGCTTTATATGTGTTTCCTGCCTTTCCACCTATGGTGTAAGATCAATGTGAACACATCAAACTATATCATTAGGGAGGGGGGAGGGAGGAAGGGATAGGAAGAAATTTGGAATTCCAATTTTTAAAAAATATTATGTATATATGTACACGTGTATACACACACATAAAAGATGCAGAGACCAAATCTCACACTTCACTCGTCTTCCAGAGCTCTTAAGTATTAGATGAATAATGGGAATTCAACAGATTGTCACTGATTGCTTGAATGAAGATCCCCATTGGGACTATTGCCCCTAAGGTGATGATATTAAAGAGAGGGCTTTCTAGCTGCTTACGCTGAGCTTGAGGATGGGGCGACATCCTGGCAGAGTGAATATGCGGCAAGGGCCTGATCTTCAGCTTTGTAACCTCCAGAACAATTTTATCAGTCCACCCAGACATGATTACGTTCCAGAGAAGTGAATCATGGTAGCCACGTTCATAATATTGAGTGTCAAACAAAAGGCCAACTTACTAATTTGCAATGAAAAATAGAACTGCAGATATCTCTGGAACACTGATGTTGTCTGGCCGGAACAGCACATTCTCTTCCCAGTAAGAAAGTCTGCTTTATTAATTAATAATAGAAAGTTGATTAATGAACCTAGTCAGAATAAATGGAAAATATAACGTTAAAGGGATCCTGGTCTCCATCTAGAATAGTGTGATAACCCTAACCTTCTCATTTTAAAATTTTTACTTATATCTTTTGTTTTGACATCATAGTTGTTTTGACAGTATAGCTCCCTACCCCCACCTTCCCAGGGATCCATCTTTTATAATTGTTGCTGGCCAGATTTTAACTCAGGAATATGAATCTTCCTGACTTCCTGGATAACTCTAGGTTGGGCACTCTATCCACTGTGCCACCTAGTTGTCCAACTCCTGTAATATCTTGTTGTTTTTTGATCATTTCAGTCATGTTTAACTTTTCATAAACCCTTTTGGCGTTTTCTTGGCAAAGACACTAGAGTAGTTTGCCATTTCCTACTTCAGCCCATTTTTACAGATGAGGAACTGAAGCAAACAGGGTTAAGTGACTTGCCCAGGGTCACACAGTTAGTAAGTGTCTGAGGTCAAATTTGAGCTCAGGTCTTCCTGACTCCAGACCCAGTGCTCTGTGCACCATGGTGCCACCTAGAGGTAATATAAAATGAATTTGTAATATAAAAATAGAGATGGTGAGGAAGAAAGGTATTTTGACAAAACTATCAAAGCCTGCTGAACCATTCTTACATCCTCCCTGAGGACATACATACAAAAACTGCTAATAGACTCATAGACTCTGATCTAAACAATAAGCAACTATGTTTCCAAAGGACCAACTATGTAGCATGCTACTACCCAGCTCCTGACAGAGAAGTTTTAGATACAACATGCACAATGGGACTTATATTTTTGGACATGATCAACTTTGGGAATTTGTTTTGCTTGACTACGTATATTTTTACAAGGGTTTGGCTTTTCTTTTTTTTCAACAGGGGAGGGGTGAAGGAGAAAATAAATGCTTATTCATTGAAAAATAAAATTCATATATAAAAGAAATACTGGGGAATGGCTTAAACAAGTTGTGGTATACGAATGTAATGGAATACTATTGTGCGATAAGAAACGATGAGGGGGGCGGGGCGGACACTTTCCTGTAGAGCTCCTCCTGTTTGCCGGCCGGAGTGGGCTCCTTTCTCCAAGTAGGGGCACGTCTTAGCCGGCACCACAAGAGTGGGCAAGAGCAGCAAGATGCTGCAGCACATCGACTACAAGATGAGGTGCATCCTGCAAGATGGTCACATCTTCATCGGCACCTTCAAGGTCTTTGACAAGCACACGAACCTGATCCTCTGTGACTGTGATGAGTTATGCAAAACCACCTGAACATGAGGAAGAGAGGCTTCTGGGACTGGTGCTGCTTCGTGGGGAGAACTTGGTCTCTATGAGTGTGGAAGGCCCACCCCCTAAAGATACAGGCATTGCCCGTGTGCCGTTAGCTGGAGCTGCGGGAGGCCCTGGGATTGGCAGGGCTGCAGGCAGAGGTGTGCCAGCCGGAGTTCCCATGCTCCAGCCTCCTGCAGGCTTAGCAGGACCTGTCCGAGGAGTTGGTGGGCCTTCCCAACAGGTGATGACCCCACAGGCAAGAGGGACCGTCGCCGCTGCTACTGGTGCTGCCACAGCCAGTGTAGCAGGAACCCCAACACAATATCCCCCGGTCAAGGAACTCCTCCCCAACCTGTAAGCCGAGACACCTCCTCCATGCTTGATGGCCCCTCCTCCTGGCATGAGAGGTCCCCCTCCTCCAGGGATGGACCCACCAAGACCTTAGGACTACTCGGCTGCTGTAATGCTTCCTCTGACTTGAGGCTGTATATAGGTTTGTAGGATTTTTGCATAAAGTGTGCTGCTTTGGAGGGCAGCTAGGTGGCGCAGTGAATAAAGCACCAGCCCTGGATTCAGGACGACCAGAGTTCAAATCCAAACTCAGACACTTGACACTTACTAGCTGTGTGACCCTGAGCAAGTCACTTAACCCTCATTGCCCCGCCCCCCCCAAATGCTTACTAAATAAAGTGTGCTGCTTTTAAGTTGATTCATAATAAACTCTTGAAGGGGGAAAAAAGAAAAGAAAAGATGAGCAGGTGGATTTCAGAGAAGCCTGGAAGGACTTAGATAAACTGATGCTGAGTGAGATGAGCAGAACCAGAAGAACACTGTACACAGTATCAACAACATTGTGTGATGATCAACTGTAATAGACAACTCATCTCAGCAATACAGTGGTCCAAGATAATTCCAAAGGACTCATGATGGAAAATGCTCTCCAAATCCAGAAAAAAAGAACTGTGGAATCTAGATGCAGATTGAACCATACTGTGTCTACTTGTTTTGTTTTTGTTTTTTCTTTTTTGAGGTTTTTCCCTTTTATTCTTCTGCTTCTTTCACAGCATGACTAATGCAGAAATATGTTTAATGTGACTGTACATATATAACCTATATCAGATTGCTTTCTGTTTTGGGGAGGGGGGAGGGAAGAGAGGGAGGGAGAAAAATTTGGAACTAGAAATCGTATAAAAATAAATGTTGAAAAAAAAGAAATACTCATAGAATCACAGGCTCACAGATAATCAAAGTTTGTCAAAGCAAAAACACTTTTCTTCTGCTACCTTGTTCCTCACTTCCATTCCTCTCCAACTCAGTCTTACCCTTTCCAAATCTGTCCTTCCTTTCCATTATGGTTTCTAGAAGCTCAGATTTCTTATTATAACAAACCTTCTTTTGTCCTTTACCTCTTCCTCTAATGTGTTTTCCACCTTCTGCACATAGAAACCTAACATTCTTCAAATGATAACTGATCCCTGGTCACCCTCTCAATGCCGGTTGCTTCTTCTCCCCCATCCTCTCATACAATGGACCAGAAGAAGTGGATATATATATATATATATATATATATATATATATATATATATATATATATATATATATATAGTATTAGCTCCCTATTGCTACTGGCAGACTTTCCCTTAGCCTCCATCACTCACCAACCTCTCCTTAGAGATTCGCTCCATCTCTGTATACCATTCATTCCAGATTCTTCTTCTGTGACCTAGCAACCCCTAGATTGCTCTACTTCCTATATACAGTCCTTGTCTCTACTCCAACCCATGATCTCATACTTGAACCTTTCAAAATCCACATCGTTATCTCTTAAGACACTTTAGTTTCCCAATTTATATGCCTCCATTACTACCATTACTTCCTCTCTTATATATCTAAGGCACCCACAGGAATGATTAAATGATAAACTTTGGTATCATCCCAAACTATGCCACTTCTGTGATCTTTAATTCTGAAGCCTCTCTCTCTGATCATAACTTCCTGTACTTTTTTCTCTTCTTCTGACTCATTTCTCCTAAACCTATTATCCATATTTATGCATATCTCTACCAGTACACCTGTGCTCAAGCCTTGGGTTCTTCCTTTTATAGTTTTGATCCCAAAGCTGCAACCAGGAGTTCTTACACCTTGAGGGGTGAATTCAATTGAGTGAGTGTGTGTGTGTGTGTGTGTGTGTGTGTGTGTGTGTGCTTGCACTGAAGAGACAACTCCTATGTATCATTGAGATAGTTTAGAGACTAAAGTCCTGGGAAGCTAGGTGGCACAGTAGATAGAGCACCAGGCCTGGAGTAAGGAGGACCTGAGTTCAAATCTGGCCTCAGACACTTACTAGCTGTGTGACCCTGGATAAGTCACTTCACTCTGTCTCAGTTTCCTCCTCTGTAAAATGAGCTGGAGAAGGAAATGGGAAACCACTCCAATATCTTTGCCAAGAAAACCCCAACAGGATTCACAAAAAGTCAGACATGACTGAAACAACCAAACAACAATAAAAAAGAGACTGAAGTCCTGGGAATTGTGGAGGTTAAGCGACTCAGAAGTCAGGAGTTGAAAGGAGTAGATAAGTCAACTTTGAGCCAGGTTCTGGACTGAGAAGGAAGGTAAGTGCCCTTAGATGTCCCTGTATGACAATAACAATGTGGATGTGATAGGGTGAACTTTCAAGGAGGAGAGGTGGTTGCTGAGTGATGGTAACAAGTAGAAGTGAGGAGCAATAAGAATGATCACTACTCTCCTGGCCCTGCATGTCAGGGAATGGGAAATGAGAAACAGTCATTCCTGGAGAGAGCCAAGAAATGTGGCATCTTCAAGAAACTAAATTTCACTGAGCATCAGAAATAGATGGAGAGGATATGAAAGGAAGAAGAGCTCTAGGATACCGGGAATTTGTTAACAAAAGACGATATTTCCCAGAGGAAATAGTGGAAAGGAAGGGCAGTGAACGATAGGGACCAGTGGAAGTCTAAGACTGAATTAAATAGGTATAAGAGTGTGGGGAGAGATGATAGGGGAGGAAATGGGTTTTGAAGGCAAATGGGTCTGGGAGAGACAGTCTAATCATAGCTGCTGAGGATATAAGGAGAAAGTAGCAGTCCCATGTCCTCCCCTTCCTCCCTTGATCTGTGCCACCAGTGACCCCACACTGGGTCTGTGGCCTCTAGACCCCAGTTGGAAGGAAGCAAAACCAGCTCCCAGGGAAGAAGTGGTGCTTCTCCAGATACTGATGCCTAGGAAAAATCTCCAATTGCGCCCACCCTAGTACCAGTTCTCCCTGATATTGTCCTGTATTCTTTGTCCAGAATTCACATCTTACCATTCATTCATCAACTCTAGATCGCTCCCAAAATATACATCCTTAGATCAAACTCAGCTGCTGAATGTTGGTAGAGGAAATCGTTTTCCCATACTGGCTGGGCACACTGTGAATTCATAGTATCTATACTCAACTGTCTACTGCTCTGCTTTATAGCAAACATTTTCTTCTTCCCTGATTAATGAATCAATCCTGTTACAAATAGTGGTTATCCCTGACCTTTTCCCCAAACCCCAAGTGTCACTCTCACATTGGTCTGTCTCAACAGATAACCTTCATCCTTCTTTACTGAGACAATTGAGGTCATCCACTGTAAGCTTCCTCATCTCCCCTACTTCACATGTAAAAAGCCTTCCTAGAATTTTCATCTATTAACTCATTTTGCAAAAAGGATGAGTCTTTTAGGAAGATGTGATCCTTCTCCCTCCCTCAGTTTTCTGTTGTTCAGTTGTGTCCCACTCTCTCTGACCTCATTTTGTGTTATCTTAGCAGAGACTGGAGTGATTTGCCATTTCCTTCTCCAGCCCATTTTACAGATGAGGAAAACAGGGTTAAGCAACTTACCCAGGGTCACACACCTAGTCAGTGTCTAAGGCCAGATTTGAACTCAGGAAGATGAGTCTTCCTGACTCCAAGCCCAGTGCTCTATCCACTGCACTTACTTAGCTACCCCTTTGCCACAGTTAACCCCTATATTTGTGCCCTGGAGCCTATCCCCTTTTATGCCTCACTGATCATTCCCTCTCCTCAATCCCATCTTCAATCTCTCTCTCTCTTCTGGCCCCTTCCCTACTGACTGCAAATGTGTTCAAGTTTCTCATCCTTAAGCAGGGATGTTATGAGACTCAGATGAGATCATGGATACAAAGCACTTTGCAAACCTTAAAACCAAATTAATGCCTATTATTATTATTATTATTATTATTATTATTATTAGCCTGCATTCTGGTGATGACTTCATGCCCTGAGCTTTCTACTACACTCTTGCTGAACTCCATGGTTATAAAGCAACAGAGGGGTATTCTGGCAAATACCACCAGGCTGGGGGTCGGAGAGAGTGAGAGTAGAAGAAGAAATGTACGCATACACACTTCGAAGTTTAATCTGCAATTAATAACACTTTACTGGGTCTAGACAATCAACAATTCAATAAATCAGGCCTTGATTTGTAGCAATTGCTGATTTCTGAACTATAAATGCTCGCACTCAGAATTTAACAATGACTCTGAAAGCTAGTTAGGGCTGGTACCAGCATAACCTTCACTGGACTTTGCCACCCCCAGCCTCCCTCAAATTATCATCTTGAATCTCTCCTGTCTTTCACATTCAAACTTCAAGAAACAGTCATGTAACACTCACCGCCTCCTCTTTTTTCCCCATTGACTCATTTCTGAACCCCTCGTACACTATTCAACAGCTCTTTCTCAATTGTCTTCCTCCTTGACTGTTTTGTACCTTTTGAGATTTGACTGCTCTTTTCTCCTAATAATTCTCTTGTCCTTTGGCTCTTATTCCTTTCTATCTAACCACTCCTTGGTCTACTTTGCTGGATCATCATCCGTTGCTCACCCCTTAAACAGATGGTGGCCCCTGAGGCTCTTGTTCTAGGTCAATCAACTTCATTTCTCTCTATGTGCTTTCTCCCTTGGTGATCTCACTAGCTCTCCTGGGTTCAATGATTAACTCTATACAGACAATCCCCAAATCTACATCAACAGCTCTAATCTCTCAGTAGGACTCTTGTCCTACATCATCTATCTCCTGACCAGGCATCTTCATTTGCTGTTGGCATTTCCAACTTGATATATGCCAAGAGAATTTATAATCTTCTCTTCAAAACCTTCCCCTTCTCCAAAACTTTCCTATTTCTGTTGAAAATACCATCATCCAGTTAAGCAGGTTCATAATCTCAATATTATCCCAGACTATATTCTCTCTCCCTCACCACATCTCATGCAATCAATTGTCCAACCTTTTTAAGTCTCCCTCTATAATGCCTTATACAGGGGGGCAGCTAGGTGGCACAGTGGATAAGGCACCGACCCTAGATTCAGGAGGACCTGAGTTCAAATCTGGATTCAGACACTTGACACTTACTAGCTGTGTGACCTCAGGCAAGTCACTTAACCCTCACTGCCCTGCAAAAAAAAAAAAAAATCAACATATAATGCCTTATACACATCCCCTTCTCTTGACTCACATGACCACCATCATAGTTTAGGGCCTTGCTTAAGATATTTGTTGGACCACTGCTTTCACATTGAATTTAATTTTCATCAGTCTCAGAGGGTGATAGTTACTGACTCCATTTCCAGATTCTATGTGTACACTCTGTTTGGGGGTTGTGGCCGCCTTACATTCTGACTGGGGGGATCAAAGTCAAAAGTGACTGTCAATCAATAATCTCCCAACCTTTCTTTAAGTCCAACTGTCAATTTCAGAAGAAAATCTTCCTCAATCAAAACATTTCAGAATGTTTGCATTGTAGATAAACCACTAACTGCTGTTTCTAGAAGCTACGTTACTATTTCCTAAGCAATGTTGACTTAACTCATTCCTCTAGGTCATATTGTGCTCTCTGAAACCAATCTTGCATCACCTAATGCCCATTCACTGAGACAAAGAATCATGGCAATTGCAAAAGCTGCACTTTCCCCTATGAAAAAAAATGAGCTCTGTGTCTTCTTGAGCATGGGAAAGACTTATGATATGAAATTTACCCAGAAATTGGTTTTACAAGTTCTGGATAATGTTAAGAAGAGGTTGTGCCAATACTGGATCAGAAGTCCCAGAATCTCACAACTGGAAAAGACCTCAGATCTCTGGTTCCACCCTGATCTCAACAAGAATTCCTTCTATGGGGCAGCTAGGTGGTGCAGTGGATAGAGCACCGGCCCTGGAGTCAGGAGGACCTCAGTTCAAATCCAGCCTCAGACACTTAACACTTACTAGCTGTGTGACCCTGGACAAGTCACTTAACCCCAATTGCCTCGCTAAAAAAAAAAAAAAAAAAAAAGAATTCTTTCTATGACACCAGTGGTCCTCTAGTCTCTGTCTGAAAAATCTCTTCTGAAGGGAAAACTACTCCCTCTTGTAGCAGCTCCTTTCACTTTAATTGTGAGGTAATTTTCCCTTATGTGGAATCTAAATTTGACTCCACAACACACTGCTCTTAGTTCTGCTGTCCAAGTCCAAAGAAGACAAGTGTGGTCCCACTTCCACACGTTGTTGTTGTTGCTCACACGTTGTGTCTGACTCTTTGTGACCCCATTTGGGGTTTTCTTGGCAATGATACTGGAGGTGTTTGCCATTTCCTCTTCCAGTTCATTTTACAGATGAGAAATTGAGGCAAACAGGTTAAGTGACTTGCCCAAGGTCACACAGCTAGGAAGTGTCTGAAGCTAGATTTAAACTCAGAAAGATGAGTCTGCTGCTCTATTTGCTGTACCACACAACTGCCCACATGACAGCCCTTCAAATACTACCTAGTAACAGATTTCTTGTGAGTTTATAATCTGGAAGGCAAGTGATGTGGTAATCCAGACAGGTAAGCAGATCATATTGCCCTTGTTGTACTCAGAAAGAAGACCGTGTCCATTTATTTGCATAATGCACATTTTCTCTACATTGTATCTAACATTTTCCTCTTTTGCCCTTTGGGGCTTACTAAGAATTAATAAAATGGACAGTTTTGAGACTGTATCAACATTAATCAAATATACTGTCCTCTAAATTGGTATCAATTTAATCAGCACCTGCTTATTGTCCTAACTTTTATCAATTGAGTGATATCCATTAGCAAACCAACTGAGCAGTAGTAGATTGCTTTGCTGACAAGGTAAAGTGTCCTATATATTCACAAGGGGCTTTTAGTACATCAAAAAGGTGACCAAAAATGAATTTTGGTAACAAAGGGTAAAGACAATCAGAGCTCGTCACTTTTGCCAGATCAAACCCTGACTTAGAAGCAATGGACTTTCAAGGTTATCTAATCCAACCTCTACCCAAATCATGATTCCCATCTACAGTATCTCTGGTAATGAGGAACTCCTTAATTTTGTTTCATTTTTAATAGTTCTAGTTGCTAGGAAGTTTTCCTTGCAGTATACTAAAGTCTGCCTCCTTGGAATTTACAATCCATTCTAACTGGTTCTAATTCTGCCCTCCTACACCAAGCAGAAAACTGTCAAATATCAGAAGACTGTTATCACACACTCCCTAAGTCCCACCTTGTCCAAGCCAAGGTAACTCCTCGAACTGTTCTTTTTTACGGCAAGGTTCCTAGTGTCACAATGTCCTTGTTCCCCTCTTCTGGAAAAGCTATACAGTTCATCCATTCCCCAATATATTAATGTCCTTTTGAAAACAGTGAGTAAATAAGTCATTTTGACTATTATAAATACCCAAAAGAACTACAAAGGACATATGAAAGAAGATGCTATTTGCATCCAGAGAAAGAACTGCTAAATGGAGGTATATATAGAATAGTTTTACATATTACATATATATTATATATATGTACATGTACTTGTATACCACACATCCATAATGGTAGTCACCTTTAAGGCAGTAGAGTGGGGCAGGGAAGAAAAAAAGGGGGTAAAAAAGAAAGTTACATCATAACTTTATTATAAATTTTAAAGTACTAGCAAGTTGTACATAATAGATTTGCAATTTCATTTACAATCTTTTTTTCTATTCTACTATGTTATGGAAATGATTGTTTTATTTCTTAAGTTCAGAATAAAATAAATACTTTTTAAAAAAGAAAGAAAAAATAAAATGTATCGGTCAAATCCAGTTGCCCAGTCAGGGCAGAGTACAATAAGACTGTCACCTCCCTTCCCTTGGACAAATATATATCTCAGAGCACCTTCAGATTGCATTAATTTTTTTGGCTGCCACATAACACAGATGACTCATATGGAGCATACAGTCCACTAAAACGTCTAGGTTTGGGTTGATTGTTTTTTCCACATGAACCATTCACATGAGGCTTGACTCATTTTGTGAATTTTTGAAAACCTGATTGCAACATTTTACATTTGTCCCAATTCAATTTTACCCCTTTCACTTAAGCCCACTACTCTGGGCTCTTGAGATCTTTCTGGATGGTTTTGTAATCCAGCACATTAGCGATCCCTCTCAGTTTCCTATCACTAGTATTGGTATGCAGTTTATAATCTATGCTGTCATCCAAGGCATAAAAGAGTTGAACAAAACAGAAACAAGAAGCAAACAAAAACCTAGAAACCTCCTTGTTGACATCAGTCCATTGATCCATGTTCTCAGTCAGTTAACCAGTTCTAAATGTTAATATGACCTAACTTAATGGCTTCAAAAAGATTCTCAGTTAAACAATTAAGCTAAAAACATATATAACATCCATACCACCTCTATCAATAGATGATACTTAGACAAGTGATGCAGTAGATAGAGTGTCGGGCCTAGAATCAGGAAGACTTATCTTCCTAAATTCAAATCTGGCCTCAGACACTTGCTAGCTGTGTGACCCTGGGCAAGACACATAACCCTATTTGCCTCAGTTTCCTCCTCTGTAAAATGAGCCAGAAAAGGAAATGGAAAACCTTTGCCAAAAAAAAACCCAAATTGGGCAGCTAGGTGGTGTAGCGGATAAAGCACTGGCCCATGATTCAGGAGGACCTGAGTTCAAATTCAGCCGCAGATACTTCACACTTACTAGCTGTGTGACCCTGGGCAAGTCACTTAACCCTCACTGCCCTGCCAAAAAAAAGAAAACCTCAAATGGGGTCACAAAGAGTCGGACATGACTAAAAAATGACTGAAAGACAAATTAAGATTTCCAAAATGCTTTACATATATTGTTTCATTGGAGCACAATGAATACCCTGTGAGATATGTACTACAGATTTCCTTACTCCCATTTTACAGAGAAAACCCAGGCTCAGAGAATTAAATGATTTGCCCAGGACCAGCCTGACAGTAAATGTCACAAGTTATATTTGAACCCAGGTCTTCCTGACTATAGCACCAGCACTCTCTTTGACTGTCAAAATGTGTTCAATTCCTGTTGAAATCCTGGAATGTATCATTACAGAGATTGTTAGTGACTATCTACCAAAGGAGGCTACGATCATAAAGAGACAGCAAGAGTAAGTCATGCAGGGCTAAACTCATGTCCTATTTTGACAGGGCTACTGACCTAGTACATTAGGGAAACAGAGTAGATAAAATTTACCAAGGATTTACAATAAGCAATTAGCAAAGTCTCTCTTGGTTTTTTTTTTGTGGAAAGTGGGGCAGGAGGGGATAGTTAAATAAAGTGCTGAACTTGGAAGTCAGGAAGACCAGGTTTAAAATCTTTTCTCAGTCACTTACTAGTTATGTGATCACAGAGAAGTGCTTCAACCTTTCTGCATCCCAGTAAACAATCTCTATGGGTAAATATAATAAAGTAGAAGCCTAGCTGCATTGCTGAAGGAAGCTTATTGTTCATGAGTTCCCTATTACAATGAAATAACAGGTCTTGTTTTTAAAAAAAAAAAAGTTCTGGGCATTTAATCGGCTGATACAATGACCAATCAGATGATGAAACCTGTCTCCCCCCTCTTAGAGGCTGTAGGTGCATAGAGACTTATATTTCCAGACATTCCATTTCCATGACAATCATTACAATACAAATCCATTTTAGTTATACTTTTTTTTTGGCAGGGCAATGAGGGTGAATGACTTAGTTATACTTTTTTTTTTAATCAAGAGAAAGCTTCTATTTGAGTGGAAGAGAATAAGGGAGTAGTGATAGTGATACACAAAAAAGGGGAAAGACAGAAAGAAAAAAAGAACATCAATGGAAAAAAATACACAGAGGAGACCAGAAGGCAAAAGTTGAGAGAGGGAATCTATATAAACAGAGTCATGTTGGTACTATCACATTAAATTGAATGTATAGTCAAAGGAATAAGCCATATGTAGTGGTTTCACAGTTTCTGCATGGTCCCTATTTTCTAGCTTTTTGGGGGGAGGGGGCAATGAGGGTTAAGTGACTTGCCCAGGGTCACACAGCTAGTTAAGTGTCATATATCTGAGGCCGGATTTGAACTCAGGTCCTCCTGAATCCAGGGCCAGTGCTTTATCCACTGCGCCATCTAGCTGCCCTTCTAGCTTTCTTTGTATGTGTAAATGTTCACAGTTGTTGATTATTTCCTAGTTCATAATTTTAAAAAAATTGAAATGACATGACTCAAATCCCATCTCTTTTATAAAGACCTATCATAATTATTTGGAATATCCATTTGGAAATTATGGCAATTTTTTAAAGCATCTGCTAAATTTTATTTGTTAATGTCTTCTCATCCCAGGGAAAAGTCCTTAGAAAAGCTTTGTCTCCCCCATGGGCCCTGGAATAATATTTTAAACACAGCATCCCTTTGCCCCTTTAAGGTGTCAGAGAACTAATAATTTGGAGTCATAAAGGTCTTACTCTCTTGCCCTTTTTTTCTTATTAAGGTTATGTAGTAAACTTGCACTTACATCAGGGAAATGAAAGAATGATGCAAGGTACAACTCCTTCATCCTGATAAACTATATTCAAAAATATGTTGCTGATATGTTTTGTTTTTTACATTATAAACATTTGTAGATTACTACTCTGTCATGAGGTCTCTGTAACAAATTAAAACAGCTAAGTAAAACTAACAAAACAGTGACTTCATTTGAAAATACATGCAACATTTCGCATTTATAGCACCCCACACCTATTTTTTAAAATTAACTGAAATCCATTGTCTTTCCCTCCAAGAAGAGAAGAGGAGAAAAAAAAAAAACAAATTTCTTATGACAGATACACATAGTCAAGCAAAACAAATTCCCACAATGCCTATATACAAAAATCCAGGACCAGATGGGTTCATAAGTAAATTCTATCAAACATTCTAAAAACAATTAGTGTCATCATTCCACAAATTGCTTGGAAAAATACCAAAAGAAGGGATCCTACCGAATTCCTTCTCTGACATGGATAGGGTCTTGAAATACAAACCAGGAAGACTGAAAATAGAAAAAGAAAACTATAGATCAATATCTCTAATAAAAACATAGATAAAAATGTAAACAAAATATTAGCAAACAGGCTAAAACAGCATATGAAAAAGATTATACACTATGAGCTGGTTGGATTTAGAACAGGAATGTAGGGTTGGTTTAATATTAGGGAAACTATCAAACTTATCCTTATTAAAAAGAAAAATCAACAAAAATCATACGCTTATATCAAGAGATGCAGAAAAAGCTTTTAACCAAATATAATATCCATTTCTGTTAGAAACACTGGAAAACAAAGGAATAAATAGTCCTCTCATTAAAGTGATAAAAACTATACAGTATATCTAAAATCAAGAACCTCCATTATTTCTTATGGAGATAAATTACAATACTTTCTAATAAATACAGAAGAGAAACAAAGATGCCCTTTGTCACCACTTCTATTTGACATTGTACTAGAAATGATGACTATAGCAACTAGAAAGGAAAAAGAAATTGAGGGAAACTATATTTAAAGAAGAAAAAATATCATTTTATACAGATATGATAGTGTGCTTAAGGAATTCTAAAAGGTCAACTAAAAATTAATTAAAACAATAATTTCAGCAAATTTGAAAGACATAAGATAAATCCATATAAATCATTAGCCTTTCTATATAATGCCAATAAAATCCATCAGGAAGAAGCAGAGAAATTCCACTTGAAATGACTACAGAATAGAGAAAATATTTTGTGGTCTACCTTCCAAAATATACACAAGAACTATAAAAGTGCAACTACAATTGAACTTATAGTTCTATAAATAATTGTTTACAGAAATGAAGAGAGATGTAAATAATTGGAAAAAATATTAATTGCTCAAGCCAATATAGTAAAAATGAAGATACTACATTAGTTAATTTAGTTATTCAATGCCATACCAAACTACCAAAGGATTCTTTCATAGGCTAGGGAAAAATAATAACAAAATCTATATGGATTTTTAAAAGTCAAGAATATTAAGAGAATTTATGAAAAATAAATTATAATGAAGGGGGGCTAGCAATGCCAGATCTCAAACTATACTATAAAGCAATAATTATTAAAATAATTTTGTGCTGGCTAAAATGTAGAGAGATTGATCAGTGGACCACATTGGGTATATAAGATATAAAAGCAAATGTGTCTGATACCTGAATATATGATAAACACAAAGGCCCCAGCTACTTGGGATAAGGATTCACTATTTGACAAAACTACTAATAAAATTGGATGAAATGGAAGACATTAGATTTAGACCAACAATTCATACTTTATTCAACGATAAGCTCCAAGTGGATACATGAGCTAGATGTAGTCTTACAATAAACAAATTAAAGACAAGGGAAAAACCACTTATTAGATCTTTGGATAGGAAAAAAGTTCCTATCCAAACAAGGAATAGAGAGGCTAACATAAGATAAAATGGATAATTTTGATTATATAAAATTTAAAAGGTTTTACACAAATCTAATAAAACTTATTAAAAGGGAAATAATTAGTTGGAGGGAAAAAACCCTTTACAACACATTTCTCTGATAGAGGTCTCATTTCCAAGATATATAAGGAATTGATTCAAATTTATAAGAGAATCATTCTCCAAATGATAAATGGACAAATGATATGAACAGGCAGTTTTCAAATGAAGAAAAAAACCCCTAGATTATATAAAACCATCTGAAAAAAATGCTCCAAATGACTACTGATTAGAGAAATACAAATTAAAGCAATTCCTAGATTCCACGTCAGACTTAATAGAGTGTCAGAGGTGACAAAAAAGTAAAGTATTAAATGTTCGAGGTGTGTGTGGGGAAAAAGACATATTAACACACCATTGGTGGACTTGTGAATAGGTATAACCACTACAGAAAGCAATTTGGAATTATATCACAAAGTTACTAAACAGTATGTACCCTATGATCTAGCTATGCCACTGTTAGGATTATACTCAGAAGAGACCAAAGGAAGAGGAAAAGGTCCTTTGTGTACAAAAAATATTTATAGCAGCTCTTTTTGTGGTGACGAAAAACTGGAAATTAAGAGGCTGCTCAAGAATTGAAGAATGGGAAATAAGTTGTGGTATATGAAGAGTATAAAGTATTATTTTATTGTAAGAAATGAGGAAAGAGATGATTTCAAAAAGACATGGAAAGATATGAATTAACATGACTGTGGAGTGAAGTAAATGAGAAAAATTTATACTGAACATCAATATTATAAAAATGAATACTTTTTAAAGACTTATAAAGTGAAGAATAAAATATGCAGATATAGGTATTTGCTCTTGTATCTATGCAAATTCTTCAACAAATCTCACAGTATCTTTGCAGAACTCCAGAGGATCAAAACAAGCATTGACAGAAAAATCCAAGGAAGCTCAAATAGTTTGAGTGAGTAAAAATTACTGGTCAATTATAAGGGCTTATATGAAGCAAATGTATTGTGGGAAAATATGGGCTCCCCTCAAAAGCTGATTGGAGTTGTCTAGGGAACAATTAACATCTGGGAGATTAATTTTAGCTGGGAGAAGGGTGTTTACTAATGGCTCCTTTCCTCCACCACGCCCCCCCCCCAAGCAATCAGGATCACATAATGAGAGAGACCTAAGGCTGGTCACATGGGGGAGGAGTTTAGAGGGCTGCCCCCTTTGACTATACTGCATTCCAATTGGCTAGCATTTGGCACCTGTGTCTTGGAGTGCAAATTGTAACTGAGGAAGAAGGGAGGGGCAGGTTGAGATAAAAGGGCTCCCTCCCATGCTTGATGCCATTTTCATTAGGGAGCTGACCCATTCATGCTCAAATGTATAAATAAAGACCTTTGATACTTCTCCAACACTGAGTCCCAGAAATTTTAAAATGGGATTTCTCACGTGTATTAAATAGCAATTAGTGCCTAAGATCCAATCTGTGGTCAACAGTATAGTAGTCAGGTTTCTATTCTTTCTGCAAAGAAGTTGTTCTGGGAAAGGTAATAATATCATGACATGAAGAAATAATAAAACAAAATCAAAAGAATGAAAACTATGGAAGAGAATGTGAAACATCTCATTAGAAAAATAACTGACCTAGAGAATAGATTTAAGAGAGACAATATAAGAATTGTTGGACTACCTGAAAGTTACAATAAAAAAAGAGTCTGGACACTATACTCCAAGAAATTATTAAGGAAAATTGCTTTGGAGTTTTAGAACAAGAGGATAAAACAGAAATTGAAGAAATCCACCAATGACCACCTGAAAGACATCCCAAGGTGAAAACTCACAGGAACATTGTAGCCAAGTTTTAGAAGCTCCCAGGACAAGGAGAAAATATTACAAGAAGAATTTAAGTGCTTGGAGCTATACATAAGTTTTAGCAGTTTCTACATCAAAAGACCAAGGGGCATGAAACATGATACTGTGAAGAGCAAAGGAGCTGGGTTTGCAACCAAGAATAACTCATCCAAAAAATTTGAGCATAATCCTGCATGGGAAAAAATGGATGGGTAGTGAATTAAAAAACTTTCAGGTATTTCTAAGGAAAAAAACAGAACTGAATGGAAAATTTGGCCTACAAGAATCAGGAAAAACATAAGAAGGTAAACATTAAAGAACAACTATAAGGGATTTTAATGAGGTCAAACTGTTTACTTCTTATATGGGAAAACATTATCTGTAATGCTTAAGAATGTTATCATTACTTGGGTAGTTTGAAAAAGTATACATAGCTAGAAGGTTTGAGGTTGAGTTGAGTATGATGTGATGATCCAAAAAAATAAAATTGGGTAGGGAGAGGTAAAATGGAACAATTATCTCATGCAAATGAGATGAGAATGGAAGAACTATTACAGTGGCGGCAGGAGGAGGTGAAGGGCTGGTTGTGCTAGAACCTTATTCTCATCAGAATTGGGTTACATCTAGAAGGGTATGAAAGTTTTCTTACAAAGAAATAGGAGGGTGAGGGGATAGGATACAGGAGAAACTATTAGAAGGGTGAGTAGATTAAGGAATAGGAGGGGAAGAAAAGAGAATGAGGAGGGATTCTTAGAAGGGATGTGTATTGGGGGCAGTGGTTAGAAGTAAATTAGACATCTGAGGAGGGTTATGTTAAAGAGAGGGATAAACAGTAAGAAAAAAGAGGATGGAGGGAAATACATAAATAGTTATTATAACTCTGAATGTGAATAGGATGAATTCACCCATAAAATGGAAATGAAGAACAGAATGAAACAAAATCCAGAATCCAAAAATATGTTGTTTACAATAAATATATTTTTAAATGACAGCTACCCATGGAGTAAAAATAAAGAGAGCGGAATAAAGAGAGCTGATGCAAAAAACCCCACAAAACAGTGGTAGCAATCATGATCTCAGACAAAGTTAAAGCTAAAATAAATTTAATTAAAAGAGATAAAAAGGGAAACTACATTATGATAAAAGGTACTACAGATAATGAAATAATATTAATACGAAGCCCATATGCACCAAATGCTTAGCATCCACATTTTTAAAGGAAAAGCTAAATGAATTACAGGTGGAAATAGATATAAAAACTATAATAGTTTGACCTCTTCTCAGAACTAGATGAACCTAACAACAACAAAAAGAAAGAAGTCAAGGAGATGAATAGCATCTAAGATAAGTTAGATATGATAGATATCTGGAAAGAACTAAATGCAAATAAAAAAGAACATACCTCTTTCTCAGTGGTACATATTAGTGGTATATATTAGGGCATTAAAAACATCATTAAATGCAGAAAAGCAAAAATATTAACTGTATCCTTTTCGGATCATAATATAATACAAATTATATTGAATAAGAAATATAGAAACACAGATTAAAAATTAATTGGAGTGACCTAGCTATATCAAATCTAAAACGATATTAGAAAGTGGCAATCATCAAAACTATTTGGTACTGGCTAAGAAATAGAGTGGTGGATCCATGGAATAGATTAGGTACACAAGATATAGTAGTAAATGACTATAGTAATCTACTATTTGATAGACCCAAAGACTCCAGCTTCTGAGATAAAAACTCCCTACTGGGAAAAAAATTGCTGGGAAAACTGGAAAATAATATGGCAGAAACTAGGCATAGACCAACATCTCACACTATATACCAAGATCAGATTAAAATGGACATAAAGGGTGATACCATAACCAATTAGGAAAACAAGGCATAGTTTACCTGTCAGATCTTTGGAGAAGGGAAAAAAATATGACCAAACAAGAGATAGAGAATGCATAATTTTGATTACATTAAATTAAAATGGTTTTGCACAAACAACACCAATCCAGTGTAACGATTGGAATGACGCCACCTTGCCTTAGAGCAGTGGCGGCCACAGCGCTTTTGGTAGAAAAAGCCTCTGATTTGGTCCTAGGTAACCCTCTAACTGTGCAATGCCCTCACGAAGTGGAGGCTCTCTTACTACGTCACAGGACACAAGCCTTTTCAGATCAAAGGCTGGCTAAGTATGAAATAACCCTGTTAGGTAATGAGAATATCACTTTAAAACGCTGCACAGTTCTTAATCCAGCAACACTACTCCCTAACTTACCATTCTCGGGGGAACCGTTGCATGACTGTGCTTCTTTAGTTGATATGGCTGAAAAACCCCGTGACGATCTTTTTGATACACCTTTAGAAAATCCTGATCTTGTCCTCTATACAGATGGTTCCTCATTTATGAGAGAGGGAACCCGTTTTACTGGAGCTGCTGTAGTTTCTGATTATGACACCCTCTGGGCAGCTTCTCTGCCTTCCCATTTTAGTGCACAGGCTGCTGAACTTGTGGCTCTTACACAGGCCTGTAATATAGCTAAAGATAAGAGTGCCACCATTTTTACTGACTCGAAATATGGCTTTGACATATGCCACTTTATTGGTATGATTTGGCGTCAACGAGGCTTTCTAACATCCTCGGGCAAGGCTATTGCCAATGGGGACCTTATCAAGGACCTCTTAGATGCCCTAAAACTGCCTTCTTCCCTAGCCGTTGTACATTGCCCTGCCCACACAGGGAATAGTGATCCTGTTTCAAAGGGAAATGCACGAGCCGATTCTGCAGCCAAGCTTGCTGCATTAGAAGCTCCTGAACATGTATTTAACCTTTCACCTTCTGAGGATATTCCTTCCAACCTAACCTATGACGATTCTGAAGTAGAAAAGTGGAAAAAGAAATTTAAGGCGAAACAGATCAATGGCATCTGGGTGTCTCCGGAAGGTAAGCCATTTCTTCCCCGGAAATTCTACCACCAGGTATGCCTCTCTGTTCACAGAAAAGGCCATTTTGGTACACAAGGCATTGTAGACTCTATTAAGAGAACCTGGATAGCACCAGGTGTGACTAATACAGCATCTCGAATCTGCTCGGGCTGCTCCACATGTCAGTCTTATAATCAGTATGCTTTTAAGGCCAAAGCTTATGGAGGGCGTCCTCTAGCATATACACCTTTTGAGCACTTACAAATTGATTATATTACTATGCCAAAAGCAGGACATTATAAATTTTGCCTTGTTATAGTTGATCAGCTCACTCGGTGGGTGGAGGCCTTTCCCAGCCCCCGAGCCACAGCTGCCTTTGTTGCCAAAATTCTTCTTAAAGAGATAGTACCTCGTTTTGGCCCACCAGCCCGCATCGATTCTGACAAAGGCACACATTTCACTGATTCGATTTTATCCCAAATCTACTCTTTCTTGGGAGTGACTCCAAAATTCCACACGCCCTACCATCCACAAAGTTCAGGCCAAGTCGAACGTATGAATAAAGAGCTTAAGAGTATGATTGGCAAATTATGTACTGAAACCCATTTGAAATGGCCTGATGTTCTACCATTGGCATTATTCTATCTACGAAGTAGACCAAGAGGAGAACTTCATATATCTCCTTATGAAATGCTTTTTGGTCACCCTCCTATCCAAGCTAAAACTTTTTCCCCAGTTTATACATCACTGGTGGGAGGTGATACTTCTGTTGCTTCCTATATACAGGAATTACAGACCAGGCTACGTGAACTCCATGAGGCAGGAGCTGTGGTCCAGGCAGGACCATTAGACTTTTCATTGCATAACTTCAACCCAGGAGATAAAATATATGTAAAGAATTTTCAGAGAACCAGTGGAACTCAACCTGCCTGGGAAGGACCTTTTCAGGTATTATTGACAACTCCTACTGCCATTAAAATTGGTGAAAAAGACTCATGGATTCATTGCTCTCATATAAAGCCTGCACCATTCATAGGTGAAGAGATTTCAGATAGACCTGAGGTAGACGCTAAAGAGGTAAAAACCCTAAAGATAGCAACTGTTAAAGAGCAAAGAGAGTTCAGAGGAAAAAGGCAGTTCCCATTTAATAATCCCACTGATCAGTTAAATGCTTTGGGACTCAGTCTTCGTAAAGTATCAGGAGACGGAAATTGCCTTTTTAGGGCTTTAGCAGACCAGCTAGAAGGTCACTGTAGAAATCATCTCAGACACAGACAAGAAGCTGCTTCTTATATGATTAACCATAGACAAGAGTTTGAGTCTTTTATAGTAAATGACTCCCCTTTTGAAGAATATGTTGATGAATTAAAGAAATTTGGAAAGTGGGGAGGAAATGATACAATTGTAGCATTTGCTAAGCAGCATCAGCTGAATGTTGTGGTTCATCAATTAAATCAGCCTTTATTGAAAATCAGTGGCACAGACAAAACTGATGCTACAGAACTCCACATTTTCTACCATAAAGAACATTATGACAGCATTAGGAAGATCAATGACAATTCAGAAACCCCTGCCACTTTGGCATGCAGAGAATTGGGGAACCAGTTAAAACAATGTGGCATACCCCAAACTCTAGCAGCTTAAATACCTTAAAATTTAACAAGCATTTCCTTCCACAGGCAAAAGCACTGAAGCACATGGCCTAGTTTTCTGGCCCACCTCAATTTCTCCCACCCTTTTCCCTACCCTATACCTATTTTTTTTTAATCCTTTTTGGTTTTTGTTTTGTTTTGACTTTTGAAAGGCACTGAAAAGACCTGGAATTCACCACACCTTTAAATTCTTTAAGAGCACAAAAGGGTGCTTAGCGAATCTTTTGCCTTTTATTTTTGGTTTTTGGTTTTGCTTTGTTTTTTTTTTACTTTTGTTTCTTTTGCTTTTCTTTAAAAACCCGATTTTGTAAACTAAGTGACTTTTCAAAGGCATTTTAAGTATATGCTATTGAATCTTGCTTATTGAAGTCTTATTTCTTTTTGATGAATTAATCACCACTTTAAGTATCTGCTACTGTTATACTAGAGAATTCATGTATAAGATGATGTGGTCTACTTGCTAAAAGAAGATTATGTAATAATGTCTAAAAGAAGATTATGTAACAATGTCTAATATAATCAGCTATTTACATTCGTTTATTATTTATATGTCATTATACTCTGGGTATGGTTTGGAATTATTGTATATATCACTAATATATTCTCAGTTATGCAGCATAGCACACATTTTTACCATCATATTGTCTTTGGTGAAATTAATGAGATTTCAGAAATATGGAAACTTATCATTTCAGAGACTAACTTGCTGTGAACTCTGATGCAGGCCCTGGAGAGAATATATGTGCAACAAAAGGAGAGACAGGTATACATAAGTCCATGGTTTGCTTATGATGGTGACTATGTAGAGCACAATTACTAGGCACAGTCCAGTATTCATCCTCTCTCCCTCCTAATTTAACCTAATTTAACTGAACTTACTTATCTTTTTATCTCACTCAGTTGAATTCACCTGTGGCCTAGCACAATCACTGGCTGTCTCGGAACCATGAGATATGGTATGATAACCTTTCCATAACATTTTCAGGTGTCATGAACACATACTAAATTTGCTTTGATCCAGACACATGGTGGTAAAAAGTGTTACTGATTGCAAAATGCTATGCTAAGGTTTAGTAAAAAAAAAAAAAAATACAGCAATTCAAACAGTTAAAGAAGAAATCCAGCTTTCCAGACCAGAGTCCAGAGTCCAGAATCCAGACCAGAGTCCAGAATCCAGTTTTCCAGACCAGAATCCAGTTTCCTCCTGATGACATCTTACCACTTCAAGAAGACAAGAGAACTCAGAGACTTTATATGAACTGTTTTGCTTTATTAGCTTTTACTATCTCCTCTCTGTTATATACTATCTGTAACATGTACTCTCTGCAGAGGCTCTCCCTTTGCAAGACAAATGTCAAAGCGTCGGTTCATGAGGAAAGAAAAAAAAATCGCCCCTCTGGACAAAACTTTCCTCTCTTCCTTTTCTGTATTGTTGTTCACATATTATTAGTTAGCAATAGTTATTATATTGTTTTTACTGTTCCGTCAAGGAAACATTTTGTTTCTTGAGGAACAACAGGGGGGACTGTAACTATTGGAATGACGCCACCTGCTGGATACTTACTGTAGAAGAGTTCTGCCCATGAAGCGAAGGTCTTTGAGGGCAAGACCAGGAGTCTTTTCTTTGGCGGGGAGGAAGTGACGCAGACTAGTGGGAGGAGGAAGGAAGAGACTGGCGCTGACTCTGGGTCTCTTTCCGGAGGACGCTGGCGGAGAAGGGAGCTAGAAATGTGCTCTCCCTTTAATAGATAGGAATCTAGGCCTTTCTCTCTCTCTTTACCAAATTCTTATTCTCCTTAATAAATGCTTAAAAGTCTAACTCTTGCTAAAGCTTGTAATTGATTGGCGACCACTCATTAGATATTTTAGACAGACTAGCTAGAATTTTAGCCCTTAACACCAGCTAAGATTAGAAAGAAAGCAGAAAACTTAGAAACAATTTTTAGAGCATGTGTTTCTGATAAGGTCTAATTTCTCAAATATAGAGAGAACTAAGTCAAATTTATAAGACTATGTCATTCCCCAATTGATAAATGTTCAAAGGATATGAACAGGTGAAGAAATTAAAGCTATCTCTATTCATATGAAAAAATGCTCTAAATCATTATTGATTAAAAAAAATAAAGATTAAAACAATTCTGAAGTACCACCTCGCCCCTATAAGATTGGCTAATATAACAGAAAAGGGAAATGATAAATGTTGGAAAAGATGTGGGAAAATTGGGACACTGATTCATTGGTGGAGTTATGAACTGATACAACCATTCTGGATAACAATTTGGAACTATGCCCAAAGGGCAATCAAACCGTGCATACCCTTTGATCCAGCAATACCACTACTGGTCAGCAACATTATTTGTAATGAGGATAAGCTAGAAACCTTACCAACAAGATCAGGAGTGAAAGAAGGATACCCTTTATCATCAATATTATTGGATATTGGATATTGTTGTAGAAATGTGAATAACAGTAAGAGTAAAACAAGAACTTGTGAATCAGAAAGGGCTTTGAAACAATAAAACCATCTCTTTTTGCAGGTGATATGATAATAAATTTGGAAAATCTTAGAGATTCAACTAAAAGTTAGTTGAAAAAAATTAACGTTAGCAAAGTAGCAGGACATAAAATAAACCCCCATAATTTATTAGCATTTCTATATGTCACCAACAAAACCCTGCAAGAAGAGATAGTAAGAGATATCCCATTTAGAATAACTCTATATAATGTAAAATACCTGGGAGTATACCTGCCAAGACAAATCCAGGAACTACATGAACATAATCACAAAACACTTTTTATACAAATAAAGTCAGATTTAAATAATAATCGAAGAAATATTAATTGTTCATGGCTGGGCAGAGCCAATATAATAAAAATTATAGTTCTCCCTAAACTAACCCACTTATTCAATGCCACCCAAATTAAAATATCAAAAAAATTATTTTCTTGAGCTAGAAAAAACAATAATAAAATTCATCTAGAAGAACAAAAAGTCAAGAATATCCTAGGAATTAATGAAAAAAAGGAAAGGAATTAGATTTAGCAGTACCAGATTTTAAACTATATTAGTAGGCAGTAATTATCATATGGATGTAAGAAATTAAGAATAAAGAGATAGAGAGCATTATGAGATGTAAAATGGATAATTTTATTACATTAAATTTAAAAGGTTTTGTACAAATAAAAGCAATATAGCCAAGAAGAAAAGCATGGCAAAAAATTGGGGGCAGGAGTCTTTATAAACAATTTCTTGAATAAAGGTCTCATATCTCAAATATATAGAGAACTTGGTCAAATTTATAAAAACATGAATCATTCCCCAACTGATAAAGAGTCAAAGGATATGAATAGGCAAGGTCTTTTTTAATGAAGAAATCAAAATTATATATAGTCATATGAAAAATACTCTAAATCATTAGTGATTAAAGAAATGCAAATTTAAAGAACTTTCAGATATCATATCATACCTATCAGATTGGCTAAAATGATAGAAGGGGAATATGACATGTTGGAGGGGATATGGAAAAATTGGGACACTATTACATTGTCATGGAACTATGAACTGATTCAACCATTTTGGAGAACAATCTGAAATTATGCCCAAAGAGTTCTAAAATGGTATATGACCTTTGACCCAGCAATACCAATATCAGGTCTGTTTCCAAAGGTGATCAGGGAAAAAAGAAAAGAAGCTATATGTTCTAAAACATTTATAGTAGCTCTCTTTGTGGTAGCAAAAAAAATGGAAATTGAGGGGATGCCTATCAATTGGGGAGTGGCTAAACAAGTTATGGTATATGATTGCTATGGAATACTACTGTACTGTAAGAAATGAAGGGCAGGTTGATTTAAAAAACAAAACAAAACATGGAAAGACCTGCATGAATAATGAAGAGTGAAATGAGCAGAACCTAGAGATCATTGTATAAAGTAACAGCAATATTGTCTGAAGAACAATTGTAAAGTACCAAGTTATTCTGAATATTATAAATACTTAGACCAACTACAAAGGACTTATGAAGGAAGATGCTATCCACCTGCAGAGAAACATCTAATAAACAGAAGTATGCATAGTATGGTTTTCCATATATTTATCCATCTGTGTCAAATGTTGGCCTTTTTCTAGTGAAGGGTAGGGAAGGAGGAAGACATTTTGGAATTTAAAATGTAATTTTTAAATTTTTAATTTTTAAAAAGGTAGAAAAGAATACGTTTTACCCCAAGCAGAGGAGAGAAGAGAAGAAAGGAAAGGAAAAAAAGAATTTGCTGGCTTTTCTTAGTTTTCACCAAGAGTCCAAGGTCTGTGAACATTGCCCACCTACGTAAGGTAAAAAGGGATACCTAGAACCATGTGTAGTACTTCACTGAGACCAGGCCAGCTGGCTCCTTCTAGAGCAATGGCCCAGATCCTCCAGGGACCGCTCCCCTCTCCTCCACCCTCTCCATGTCTCCAATGCTTAAGCCCCCTTATCACCATATCTCCTTTTGCTTTCACCCATCCTGCTCCTCCAGCTTTCCCACTGAGCTGTCCTCAATAAAAAGCTATAATTACTACATAGAAAATTTGGACTGGCTGATGGTTTTCTTGGGCTGGAATGAGCCTTAAGACAGAGACAGTACCTTCGCTTCCTTCTTTACTACTCTTTTCTTAATTCTGCAATTAGGTTTCCAGTCTCATCATCCAACTGAAACTACTCTCCAGAAAGTTACCCGTGATCTCTTAACTTCCAGAGCTAATGGCCTTTCCCCACTCTTCCTCCTTCTTGAACTTTCTGCAGCCTTTGACTGGGATAATCACCCTCTTCTCCTTGGTATTCTCCTCTCTCTAGGTTTTTGGGATACCGCTCTACACTGGTTTTCCTCCTCCATGTTTGATTTCTCCTTTTCCTTTCCTGGGTCTTCATCAACATCCCTTAACCAAGGGTGTCACTCAAGGCTCTGTCCTCATTTGCCTCTGTGCTCCTTCAAGTGATGATCTCATGAGCTCCCATGGATTCAACTAGCATCTCTGTACAACGTTCTCAAATTTATTTATCCCCCGACCTCTCTCAGGACCAATCACACATCTCCAGCTGCCTGTTGCACAGCTCAAACCATCCTGTTACCCCCCTGAACCCCCATTAAGTTGTGAGCTACTCAAGATCAGTAACTCATTTGTCTTGTTTGGTTTTCCTTTCTTTCTATCCCTGGCACTTAGCATGGTGCCTGACACAGTAGGTGCTTAATAAATGCTTGTTGACATGACATGTAGGAGGTGGCAGATGGTCTGTCAATGGCTTGGGTTATGAGAATCCATACAAACATGAGAGCTTCTAGAATTTGGTCCTACAGGCTCTACCATCTGCCCCACTTCTATCCACTGGCATCTGGCCTGCTGATACAACCTAAGGATCCTGGGACCTTGCCATCCACCCCTCTGAAGAACCCTTTGGATTTCTGGACCCTTCCATTTGCTCTGCACCTGAGTTTTATGTTTTGTCTCCCCTGATTCTATCTAGTGTGAGCTCCTTGGAAACAGGAACTGGCTCCCTTTTTCTATTTGTATTCCCAGTGCTTGGAACAGAACACACACTTCATAAAAGCTTTTCCATTCATCCATTCTCTTCTTCTCCACCTTTCCTTAGTGTCATCTTTTATTCCTTTTAGTTCTCTGGGCTAACACACAAGGGAGGTTATGCCCAAGTAAAGGCATTCCCTCTCCTTCCTGCTTTCTCTTGTTGGGGAACATTACCTTGACTTGGCACCAAACAATCATTTCCTCCTCCTATCCCTATCACAAGCTTATTCCAAGTTCTCTAGGTGGGGAGAAACAAAGGAAGCTGAAGGTCAGAGGACAAAAATTACTGGTTATGGGAAAAATTCTGAAACAGAGTATAAGCTAAGAGACTCCTGTTCATGGAAAAGTAAGAATCATATCATCAGAAAAAGAGAAACTGACTCTAGATAAGAAGGTTCTAACCTTTAAAGAATATTTGTCAAGGAATTTATAGGATAAGCCATAAACATGCTTGTGGAAGACTAAAGTGTCATTTAAATTTGAAGCCAGATTTAAGGGAAAATATCTAAACAAATTCAAAAAGTATGAATTGTCCTTTTCCTCCTTAAAAGATTTATGTAGACAACAAAGGCAGGACACTTTAAGATAATCCTTTTAGCCTTGTTCTATGATCTCATGATCAGAATTAAAGAGGAAAATCACTGTCTAATAAAATCTATCACTTGAAACTGTTTATTTTCTTATTTTGCTTCTAAGAGCACACAAATGTCATTTTATTGTACTTATCATCTAATTTAGCTTCTATTTATTAACGTTACTAGTCAACCAAATGTTTTCTCAAAGACAGATGAAAGATGGACTGCAGTCTTGTTTGCTAAAGGTCTTTACCCTTGGCTGGAGTGGACCAAAGTGCTTGACATTTACAAATATTTTAACATAATTAGAAAAAGTTCATTTCATTTCTTACAAAGTTAACTTTACAATACAATCAAACAACTTCTTCTTTTATAAAATCTGAATCAGGTGACCACTCATGCATTACCAAAAAAAAGAGAAAGCATCATAATAAGACAAATTTGCATTAATACTTTTTATTGAATCAACTGAGAGTCACAAGACTTTGAGATCCCAAGAAAACTAGTGTAGGCAGCCAATTCAGAGAACAAATTCAAAGGAGATTTTAGATGTCAGAGTTAGTTCATAGATGTCTTTGCAGATGGCTCATTTTCAAAACTTGTTTTAACTGACCAAAAATAATGTTATACTCTAAAGAGAATTTTTAAAAGTGATCACTACCATATGGTGAGTAAAGCATTAATGCAAGATATTAAAATATGAATCAAATAGAGAAAGTGCATTGACTGGTATTCTAAGATATAGCCTAGGGAGTCAGGAGATGAGTTATAGGCACAGGAATACAGTTATTAACTGGATCAGATACATGCCAATATCGTCTTGTAATGAGGTCCTGGATTCAAGGTTTACTTCTGACTCTATCCATGTGGTCTTGAACGATTCATTTAATATCTTTCCTTTTCAGTTTCCTCACCTGTAAAATGAGAAATTAGGACTAAATTCTGTCTGGGGTCCATTCTAGCTATAAATTTATGATCTTATTAACTGTACCAAATTAATCTAATATAAAATCAAATGCTAAATGTTTTTGCAACTTAACCACAAATGAAGGATCACCTGAAAGATACTTCTCCCTCAAATAATACTCTCATTGAATCAAAAGGTCCATCATTACATAGCTTTAGTAGTAGGGAGACTATTCACTTGTTAATTATAATATCCCAATGTCTGCTTCTTCCATTGTTGTCCTTAAACTATAAACAATGATAAGTTTTAGAGGAAAATCTATCAGGAAATAAAGTGATTTGCAAGAAAAAAGTACCACCAACTCCCACTCATTTAAAGCGAATATATATTTTTTTAAATCCAGGACAAAATTATTTGCCATGTTAACAGATACCTTAGACAAAACTATTTTTACTTGAATCAAGATCCATAATGGAACCCTTTATTTTTAATAAGCATAAGTGGTTTTGTTTGTTTGTTTGTTTTGTTTTTTGGGGTTTTTTTTGTTTTTTGTGGGGCAATGGGGGTTAAGTGACTTGCCCAGGGTCACACGGCTAGTAAGTGTCAAGTGTCCGAGGCCCCTCAGAGATTTTTTAAAATACTTATGGGGGCAGCTAGGTGGCACAGTGGATAGAGTACTGGCCCTAGGGTCAGGAGGACCTGAGTTCAAATCTGGCCTCAGACACTTAACACTAACTAGCTGTGTGACCTTGGACAAGTCACTTAACCCCAACTGCCTCACTAACAAAATAAAAAGTCTCTGAGTATTAAATTCTAGACAGTGGAACTCCAAGGACTCATTAAAATCACACGAGAGTAGCTGCAGCAAAATAAATATCTACACTATAGCCTCTTATCCATTATCAATCTAGTTATTATTTCTTTAGCCCCTCCAACTTTTGCTGTACTTATATAGCACGACCAGTATATGAAGCTCACTCAGATATATAGACATTCTCTACTTCCCCTGGGGAACCTTAGAGAAGTTTGTTCACTTGCAGATATCCTCAGTTGGCTTTTCTATGTGACTTATCATGAACTGAAATACCACCACCATCACCACCCCTGCCCTGACCATTGATTACTGAGCTGGCAGAGCTGATGACACAAAACACTAAACATGATAGAAAAAAAAGTGAAGATTCTGGATGGTGGGTCTCTTGGAGGCAGTTCTCAAACAGAAATGATGTGACCTCATTGGAGATTAGAGGGATAGAGAGGAAGGAAGAGCCTTTTCCTATCCCAACATAATGATGAGGCTGGGCCCTCTGAGCCATGATCTCCATGGTGAAATACAAATTCAACTAGCTGGACTTGCATCTGAGGCTCCTAACCCCAATGTTTCTCTTTTTGTATTTCCTTTTCTTGTAAACATTGAAAGGTGGGGGTAGTAGCAAGAGCATTAGCTACTAAAGTAGTTGTAATTACAGCAATGGCAACAGGATTGGGGTTGTGACAAGGAAAGTTGTTTGTCCTTCATTCTTGAAGAGGACCATGACTACAGGGTGATGTCATGACTTTCACTGAATTGGATTTAAGTGAGGGAGGGCTGTGCAAGATCACCAACCTCACTCTCTCCTCCAGGGCCATCTGGGTCCAGTGGTGAGATATATATCAGAACAACTGGAGATGGTCCTGGATGTTTGAGGCAATTGGGGTTAAATGACCTTCCCAGGGTCACACAGCTAGTAAGTGTCTGAGACCATATTTGACTCGAGGACCAGTGTCCTATCCACATTTCTATCATTAGCAAGTCTATAAACAACATTTTTTTGCAGCATAACTGGAGTAAGGATGTGAGAACTGGGATCCTTATTTCCCCTATTGAGAAATAAGAAAACCACAATGCACTGAACCTGGAGTAAACCTCAATGACAAGTAAAGTATAGGGATTAGCACAGGTTCCCAGTTCCTGTGGCCTATTTGATTATGTTATTAAGATAGAAGCTAGGGGGTAGCTAGGTGGTGCAGTGGATGAAGCACTGGCCCTGGATTCAGGAGGACCTGAGTTCAAGTCCAGCCTCAGACACTTGACACTTACTAGCTGTGTGACCCTGGGCAAGTCACTTAACCCTCATTGCCCAGCCAAAAACAAAAAGATAGAAGCTATTGGATAATAAACTCTCTCTCTCTTTCTCTCTCACTCACTCACTCACACACACACACACCCCTTTTTCCCTATAATGCAGCATCACCAACATTGGTCTTCTGTAGCCACTGTTTCCATTCTACTAGGTGTTCCATCCCAAACCACAACTGGGGCAACAATTCATGTAGCTTGCCTCTATCACAAAAATTCCTAGTTATTGTTCTGACATTGATTTAGGGGTGAAGGCAGAAGTTAGTATCCTGGGTGGAACACATGAATTAAAAAAAAAAATCCTGGGTGGGGTCCTTGAACTTAAAACTTTTTTTTATAACTATCATTCAATATAATTAGTTTCCTTTATAATCCTCTGTACTTTATTTTATACATTTAAAAAAATTATTCTGAGAAGGGGTCCATGACACCAAAAGGTTACCAACACCTGTGTTTAAAGCAAAAGACAAGATCTAAGATGCATTGTGCTCATGGTCAATAGGATGATAACTGACCATAGAAGGGTGAGCATTCTAAAATATAATTGTGAACAAAATTCAATGCATGTATTCCTCAATTAATGCCATCGTGGCTCTTGCAAATGCTTTAATTTTCCCTCAATATTTTAAGGATTATCATTTGTTCCTTCTTATGAGAAAACTAGGTTATCCATACTAAATCCTTCCTGAATAATGCATGCTTGTGGAGATCTAGCCACACTACAATGATATTTTTGTTCCTTCATTTCAGAGATGGAGCACTGATACTCAATTTAATGGTCTTTAGTAAATTAGTTAAAGCACAGACCTAGACACCAATCTTAAATATTATTAATTTTTAATCTTTTTTAAACTTCAAACTATAATTAGCCCTCATTTCTCAACTCTTGGAGCACTCACATTGTAATATACTTAAAATAACAAGTACAACAACAGGGTTCAACATTAGGCTATTCTAATTGTTTCATGTGCTAACCCTAGATTTGACTAACAATACAGAATATAAATTCCTTCTGGGCAAGAGTCCATATCTTATATTTCTCTTGTATTTTTGTATCGCTCACTATTAGTTTTTTTGTTTGGTTTTTTTTTTTTTCGTTTTTTTGCGGGGCAGTGGGGGTTAAGTGACTTGGCCAGGGTCACACAGCTAGTAAGTGTCAAGTGTCTGAGGCCGGATTTGAACTCAGGTACTCCTGAATCCAGGGCAGGTGCTTTATCCACTGCGCCACCTAGCTGCCCCTCACCATTAGTTTTTAAAAATAAATTTATTAATTAAATTGACCAATTAAAACAAATTTGCAAAGTTAAAACTATTTACTAAGTCTAGGTTCCAATGACTTGTTTCCAAAGTCTTGTAATCTTAGAAAAGTGATAACTGCTCAAACTACAACACTGGAAAATGACATAAAATATCAGTTGCACTGATGCTTAACCATTTTTAGGCTCTATGCTTTGCAGGGAGTTTTCCAAAATGCATAACTGCTCAAAATTATTATGCATCCAATAAAACAAAAACTATGCCAACTTTTCTGTTGCAAAATTTACTGGAACAATTTCAGTATAGGGAGATCAAGCTATGTATCTTTTTTTAATGTAATCTGTTAAGGAAGAAAAAAGAGAGGAAATAGATCACCTCATACTCATTTACAAGGAATCATAGATTCACAAAGTGAAGATGAAGGAACAAATGTGTAAGTTTAAAGTATTTCTTTCTGATCTGTTCACTCCAATAAAAAGAAATGTAATCTCAAATGCTGTTTTCTACCAGGAAAACATGGAACACACTCTATGTTGTGCAAAACCATACTAAAAGACAAACCTGAGCCATTCATGGAGCTGAAAGAATGATTTTTTTTAATGAAGTAGAAGCTGGTTCTGCAGTACAGTGTGTACTATCTTATTTCCTTTTCCTATTTTTCCTCTCCTTTTCAGTCTTTCCTTCCATACACTCTCTAACTAGACAAACAATAAAGGTCGAATTGCTTCAAGCACAGCAGTAGTAATACATGGAACAAAATCTACAGAGAAAAAAGGTAAAACAGAGCACATACATGAGAAGCCAAGGCAATTCAAAGGAATGAACAGGAAAAGATGTAAGGAATACAACAGTTGGTGTCTAAAAAGAAGAGAGACTTTTTATTAACTTAAGAACTGTTCGTGTTTAGTGTTTTTTTTTTATTAAATTGGAACAAAATGACATTTTCATTGGAGGCTAGTATGAAGAGTCACATGCTTTCATAAAGGTATTGGACTATATTGACCTTTTCAAAGAATAGGGAGGATTAAAAGGAGACAAAAGCTGCTTGACAGATCTGTAAAAAATAACTTTCTTTGCAAGTACGTTTATTGTATGTGATTCCATGATCTATGAGCCACCCTTTCATCACTGGAGATCTTATTCATATATCAAAGCAACGGAATCCATATGCATTCTCATTTACTTTTTTCAAAAGATTTCACTGCTTAAAAGTAATTTCTACACAGACATTACAGATCATTTGTGATCTAGTCACATTTTTTTTTTCATTGCTGGTATATTCAATGGTACCGATTGCCCCTGATGCTGGTCACAATCATACAGATTCTACAATAATGAGAAACCTGGCAGAGAAGTTCTCTGCATAGAAATGTCCCACATCCAAGAGAATTCTTTGCATTTTCCCTACTACAGTAAACCCATTTACTGGAACTCGTTCTATAAGGAATCTGCAGGGATCAGCTCTTGAGCCACAAGCCTTGTTTCTTTTCTTTAAAAAGTTAACTGCTATTTCCTCTGTTAGGCTTTTTTCTCTATGGTGGCAAAAGCTATGAATTGACAGCTAACGCCAAACTGCCTGCCTGTATTCTTCCATTTAACCGGTGGCATTTCCTTCTTTTTTTATTCCTGTTACATCATCAGCATAGCTCATATTTCACTGTAAGAGCTAGCTGAAACAAATAGCATGAATGTTTCCTGTTTGTCATTAGAACTGAAAGCCTCATTTGAGTTTATTTTACAAACTGGCAGTCCTGGTGTTATGTGACACATTGGTATAAATTCCCTTCACGATTGTTTGTTTTCGGCACCACCTTTTCTGTCCCCCTGATAAGAGAAGAAACACAACTGCCCTGTCAATCTCTGAAATTACTCAAACTGAGAACTAACTGAAACAGAGGGGTGGTTTTGAATCAGTTGTTACTCCCCAACAATGTCATCATGGTTACACCTTTATAAACACACTTGGCATCAGCAGGTGCTTAAATCTGGTGTGGCAAGAGGCAGGTCTTAGTTCAGTTTCAACTGACTTAAGATGCTTGAGTATGAGAAAATTGATTATTAATAACCAATATCTTGGGGAGATTCAAAGCTCTCCCCTTCTTCCAAACTCCTTTTTAAAAGTTCAGTTTCTTGAAGGACATGACTGAGAATGAGACTGCATGAACTCTCCACCATCTTGTTCAGAATCCACACAACCTTACAAGGATTTTAATCTAAGGTGGGGAAGTCCATTGTGTTCTACTCAAGCTTGGAGGGGGGGAGGAGGGGAAAGAGACAGATCCTTTAGTCTAGATGGCCCAAGGGTGGGGATGGTCTGAGTGGAGATAATTCTCTGTCCAAGGGTCACTCTCAGCCCCATCACTGATCACCTACTCTTTCGAAGGATATTTAAACTGTGAGTCCTCTGCCATGATTGTCTTTGGTCTAAGAGAGATGGCCAAATGATCATCCTTTTATTAATAATCTGCTGGCCTTATTAATAAAATTATTAAATTACCCAGAAACTATGTCTCTCAAACCTTTTTAAATGCCACAAGTGTTAGCCATTGAACTTAGTATATTTTTCCTCAAATGTTTAACTTAAGCTCTATATAAAAGTAAATCAATGTATCAGTGCCTCTTTTGGGTCCCATGCCATCAAACTAGGCAGTATCAAAAGAGAACCTGGGGCAGCTAGGTGGCGCAACGGATAAAGCACCGGCCCTGGATTCAGGATGACCTAAGTTCAAATCCTGCCTCAGACACTTGACACTTACTAGATGTGTGATCCTGGGCAAGTCACTTAACCCTCATTGCCCCACCAAAAAAACAAACAACAACAACAAAAACAAAAAGGAGGAGAACCTGGAAAGTCCATATGGTTTTAAGGCATAAGAAAGGAAGAGATGTTAACAAGTAGGAAAGTATATATTACCAGAAAAAGAAAGGCAACTATAAAAAGAGAGAAAATTCACATGACCATCAATCTTATATCTTATCAAAGCATTTTCACTTGAATTTGAAAAGGTTTCTTGCAAGAAATTGGAATAGACTAATAACAGGCATTCTAATTAATCTAATGGTGAAAAAGAAACATGTAGGATATTCTAGTGCAAAAACTAATAGGCTAAAGGAGCCTAGGTGGGAATAGAAAGCAAGTTGGCACAATGCTGAAAGAACATGCTCATAGAAAAGGGGAGCAGAAAGGTAGTGACTGGACAATGGCAGATGCACCTAAACTTTGAAGGGAAATGATCATGAAGAGCTGGAAGGAACCTTGGAATCCATCTAATCCAATCCCCCTCCTTTTACAGCTGAGAAAACAGAGTCCCAGAGAAGTTGTGACTTGTCCAAGGTCCCACAGGTACAAAGTGACAAGCAGGACAAGAATCCAGATCCCTTAACCTCAACATCAGTGCTCTTTCCACCACACCATGAACTTAAAGGATTATAGGAAGTAGCTATACATTTGTATCTTAAGGGAAACACTATCTTTAAAACTTTGAATACCTCACTTAACAACTTCAACTACTTAAAACAGTAAAGAACATGGAAGTTACAAAGGCCTCTGAGGAGCAAAAACAAAATGCTAGACACCACAGAATACATGTACTAAACTCCAGCTGCTTTGTTCATTGAAAAGTCCCTCAAGCCCTCACTTTGAGACGACTCTTTCTTCATTATAACAAGCTTGGTTTTCCAATTATTGGCAGACTAGAAGCAGTGATTTATTTATAATGTGGAGAGGGAAGATACCCTAAGAATAGATGTGTGGAGAGCTGCAAAAAAGTGATATCTATCCCCATGAGAATAAAAGGAAAACACAGAAAGGGGGCACAACTCAAAAAAGTAGCCAGAGGTCATAAAGTCCAAGGGTAAATAGGCCATCATACCTCAATAAACCCTGAAGACAGCAACCTATTACAGCAAAGCATAAAAATGTTCATAATAACACCCCTGAGAGGGAAAAAAAAAGCTGTTAAGTATAGAGAAGCCTGTAATATGATCAGAAAGATCTCCATCAAAATGGTTAGATTTTCCTGCATTCTGAAATTTAAAGAGAGCTCATGTTCATCCCCAATGATACTAGATCAATCAATAAAAATTTATTAAGCACTTTCTACGTGTTAGACACTGGGCTAAGCACTAGAGACAAAAATAAACAAAAGGAGACAAAAGTAAAATAATGCCTGCCATTAGGAACCTTAAATATAACCACAAATGAGTGAGTAGCTATTCTAATGTTGATGATGACTAAGGACAAGCTATATGCTCTCATATTTGTTAAATAATATTGTGCCTTTTACATGTGGAAATGCCACTGTATTAGTTGTTCCATTAGTGGGGACAGCTTAGCATTAATTTGTTTTTGCATGCCTTCCCATCCGATCATGATCCGTGACATATTTACAGTAAGACTGGCCAGGTTTAAGGAGTTGGTATTGAACACAGTAAGCCCACAATAAGACTCACAATTTCATTGGTGTATCTATCACCTGTGGATCACAACCTTCTATGCCTTCTAATTCTGTGATTTTTACCCAGATTTCCGCATAGATGACATAGTAGAGGTTCTTCTTTGGTATTTCAGGAATTACCAAAGTGCCACCTGAGTTGACCATATGTGGGTTTTTCCCCTCTTTTTTTTCGGGGGAGGGGGGGAGGGTGGTGGGGGGGAGGAGGAGAGGAAGTGGGGGTAGGCTGGCAATGCAGCAGCCGCTCATAGTTGGATCCCACTGGTGATAATAAAACAAAAAGAAACCTGATATAAATCATCATTGAAGCTTTGACCTGGTCCATTTTTGATCTGGGTCATTTTAGCCCTTCTTAGCTAACCTGACGCACCCTGACCCACAACCATAGCAGGGCTTTTCATACTAGAGTCAGATTTAATGCATTTTCCTGTTAGGCTTTAGGTCCACTGCGGTTCTGAAGTCCCAAGTCCAATTAATGCACCAGCTTTGGCCTCCTCCCCACCCCAGCAGGGATTACAAGCTTTTGCCACCACACCCAGACAAATCTCTCTTTTTTTTTAACATGCCTGTTTCACCCCTTTGTCCACTTATATGCAACCTTTTCAATCATCTACTTTATAGAACACAAGAAATTGGTCCATAAACAGAGTTCGACTTATAACCTAAGCATACCACCAGGCCCCGAACAACTAAGTAAAGAAAATGTACAAAAGCATGCTTGAAAATACAAACAATTCCTTCCCAACTAGGCCATGGGGAAGAGAATAAATGAACTTGGGATGGGTGTAGTTTTCCCAACAAGTCACAGCAAGTCCTTGTGACCTAGACAAAGTACTTTCAAAATCACTTTAAGTTACTGGAAGAGTCACTTTAAAATAAATTGCCTTAATTCTGAAAAGTGATTCACCCCAACTAATCAAGATCACCCCTTTAGATGATAACACGAGGGTAAAATACACGGCAAGAGGAGATTCCTAACCATCCCCGACTTGAAAAAGGCCCTACGACATTTTCGAAAGAGCATTCTTCCATTTATAATCTCCAGGATTATTCTGCCAGAAGTTTCCAACATTCTTGAGGTTACAACACCCTCTCATATGTTTGATTTCACAACATTCTCCACCTAAAAGTCCTATATGTCTTAATGCTCTGAAAAATAGAGTTGCTTTTTTTTTTTTTTGGAGAATTCCAAATATTTTATTTTTAGCAAACTGGAAGCACCCAGAAGTAGCAGAAAACCAAGGCTGGGAATCATGGCTTAACATAATAGGGGAAAAAAGTTCCTTTAAAAGGTGATCTACGGTCGTTCTCAGCCAGTTCACTTATCTACATTACTGAATAGCTTAAAAAAATAATTCAATAATCTGTGAGCAGATCAGCATACTCTAGAAGAGCTTTCAGGGTTCGGCAATGAATTAACACTTAAATTTAAGTATAGTAACAGGATTATTTGAAGAGCCATTTTTCAATGCAACAATCATTAAGAAAACACTTCAATATTGCAATATTCCCAAAATGAAGAGGTTAACTAGTTCTAGGTGTTTATCAAGAGCATAGGTCCCCTTTATATAATGCCTTACATTTGCCAAAGCACTTGTCTCACAACGATCATGTTAGGCAGGCTCAGAGAGGCTTGTCTACTGCTTGCACTACACAATACAGACATACCTCCTTCCGTTGCACTTCATTTTATTGCACTTTGCAGATATTGTTTTTGTTTTTCTATAAATTAAAGGCTTGTGACAACCCTGTGTCAAGCAAGTCGATCAGAGCCATTTTTAAAACAGTATTGTAGGTGGTGCAGTGGATAAAGCACCAGCCCTGGATTCAGGAGTACCTGAGTTCAAATCTGGTCTCATATACTTACTTGACACTTACTAGCTGTGTGACCCTGGGCAAGTCACTTAACTCCAATTGCCTTACCAAAAAAAAAACCCCAAAAAACCAGTATCATGTCTCTCTGTCACATTTTGCTAACTCTGGCAATATTTCTAACTTTTTAATTATTGTTATATCATCTGTTACAGTGATTTGTGATGAGTGATCTTGGACTTTACTACTGTAATTGTTTTGGGGTGCCATGAAGCAGGCCCATATAAGACAGTAAACTTAATTGATAAATGTGTGTGTTCTGTCTACTCCACAGACTCCCCATCTCTCTCCCTCTCCTTGGGACTCCCTATTCCCTAATACACAACAATATTGAAAATAGTCCAATTAATAACCCTACAATGGTCTCTAAATGCTCCACTGAAAGGAAGTCAATCAATACTCAAACTTAAGAAACTGCCACAGCTACCCCAACCTTCACCAACCAACACCCTGATCAGTCAGCACCCATCAACATCAAGGCAAGAACCCTAAACCAGAAAAAATATTAGGACTCACTGAAGGCTGAAATGATGGTTAACATTTTTTAGCAATAAAGTATTTTTAAATTAAGGTATATACATTGGGGAGGGGTTTTTTGGACATAATACTATTGTCCACTTACTAGACTGCAGTATAGTGTAAACGTAACTTTTATATACATTGGGAAACCAAAAAATTCATGTGACTCATTTTATTGCAATATTTGCCTTTATTAAGGTGATCTAGAACTGAAACCACAGTATCTCAGAGGTATGTTTGTATTGTCTACTGGTTTTCCCCTCATGGCTTGTCATTGTGCATATACTTATTGCAATTCACAAAAATATAATTCATATTTTGAAATTTTTTAGTTAAAAGCATGGACGTTCACAGAAGATAGCCAAAGGAAGGAAACAAAGCATTTTATTAAGTTCCTATCTCATTGGATCTTCACAACAATCCTGGGAGGTAGGGCTATTATTATCCCCTCTACAGTTAAGGAAACTGAGGCAGAGATTAAATGATTTGCCCAGGGTCACAGAGCTAAAATGTCCTGGTCTACATTTGAACTCATCTCCTTGAGTCCAATTAGTGCTCCAGCCACTGTGCCAACTAGCTGGCATTTAATTTAAAAAAAAATTTGGCAGAACCAGGGCAGGTAGGTGGCACAGTAGAAAAAGCATTGGCCTTGGATTCAGGAGGACCTGAGTTCAAGTGCAGGAGACCCTGGGCAAGTCACTTAACCCTCATTGCCCCACAAAAAAAAAAATTTAAAAAGGTTGGCAGAAACAAGAGAACGTTGAATACAGTAACAGTGATATTATTTAAAGAATAACTGTGAACTACTAAACTATTCTGAGCATTATAAATATTCAAATGAACTACAAAGGACCTACAAAGGAAGATAATATCTACCTCCAGAGAAAGAAATGATCAACAGAAGTATACACAGTATGATTTTTACATACACACATATATATAGTTTTACATTTTACATATATATTAGTAGCAGTCTGATTTGAATTAATTTTTGTTTTTTACATTTATATTTTTACATATATGACTATATATACATATATATGTGCACACACGTCAAATGGTGGCCTTCTCTAACGTAGGGTGAGGAGGGAAACAGTTTGAAACTTAAACTGTAACAAAAAATAAATTAAATTTTTAAAAAATCAATTTTTTTAAAAAGGAAAAAACAAATAGGATAATACATGTTCCTTTGTTCCATATCACTAGTTTCTCTTATCCATGAGACTACATTAAAGACAAAATGTTAATTCCCTGCTGGAAGAGAAAACACAACCAGGTCATGTTTTTATGCTATCGATGTAATTTTTGGTCACTACACAATACCAAAAATTGGAAAATAAAAAAGATTGTGGGTAATGTATTACTCTTTATTATCTCCATCATACTTTTTGAAAAGCATTGTGACATAGTGGATAAAAGAAGTATCCTCTGAGCTAGGAAGGCTGGATTCAAGACCAGCCTGTTATGTTACATGGTGGCTGTAGCCATCAGCAAGTGATGTTAAGTTGCAGAAGGTGCTGATATTCTCTGCTAGCGGGAGTTTACTCTTCTTTCTACAAACGCTGTCAATTTCAAAATAGAGAAAGATCACTGCAGGAGAAAACCACAAATCAGCATTATATCGTATTGTCTTTTTACTAAACGTTTCCCAGTTACATTTTAATAAGGCTCTAGTACACTGGGAGCAGCCTGCTGACCCTGAATTTGACATTTCTGCATACAAATGAAATGACAGGTCCTATCCCGATCATACTTTTTATGAGAACAGATTTCCAAACAATTCAAATTTAGGGCTGAAAAGGATGTTAAAGGACATCTAGTCCCACACCCTCACTTTACAGATTTGAAACCGAGGGTCAGAGGTTACTGATTTGTCCAAGGTCAAACTGGTAAGTACTCAGAGCTGGCACTTGAACCTAGCTGGCTCAATTATTCATCAAGCCTTCAGAAGTTCAGGATTTCTACCACAGGTAACTGTTAACTAACCGATGCAGATTTTTTTTAAAGCTTAATTTCCTCCTTAGAGTTGTCTCCCATATCCTATTGCTGTGCAAACACCTATCCCTCCAGTAGAACTTAAGGTGCCAGTCTTTTTTTTTTTTTATTTGTACCCCTAGTGCATGCCTCTCTTAGCAGATACTTAATGTTTGTTGTTTGACAGAACAGGGAAGGGGCTTTTATTTTAAGGAGAGTGAAGGAAAGATATAGGTAAATGACTAAGATTCAAATCAGACAACTACAAGGGATCAATCTAGTGTGCTACTATACCATATCGTAAAATGTGTTGGTCTTGGAGTCCCATTACATGATTTTAAATCCTGTTTTAACTTGAAGCATGGATAAGACACTTAACCTGCACTAAGGCTTAGTTTCCTCTTCTGTAAAATGGCTAAGTAATTAACTTACAGAATTGTGAGTCTCAGATGAGATAATCTTCACTTTAAGGTACAAAGTTCCATAAATGTCAGCATAGATTCCACTTGTAGAAAGTCAGTAATGAGAAAAAGGTAAGCAACTTCCCTAAAACTTGTTGGAAGGAGGTAGAAATAGGGATATTAATATTAGATTACAACTTCTCAGACTCCATGTAGAATTTAACAAGAAATGATCTGGGAGAATAAGACACAAATCTAGCTTTCAATATCCAAGTGATCTATGCAAAAGCCACCAGTGCATACTACATGCATCCTTTTTTCCTCCCAAATTACCTGAGTAAATTATTCTTGACCTACTTCTTGAGGTAAAAGACCAGAGACCTAATTCTAAAACCAAAGAGAAATAAAATCTTTACTTGACAATAATTACCAATTCATGAAGGAATTTACTCAAATTCCAGTCTGTGACTATGTACACTGCAAAAACAAGTAAAAAAATATAGATTGCTTTGTCTGTGAAAACTAGGTTTGATTTCTTTAAAAGGAAGTGAGGGCTAGGGGTTAAAGAGATGTGAGGAAAAACTAATAACCAGTTATTTCTGCAAAGCATTGTTTTTATGTGTAGGTCAACCATGAATGAAACATTTCTAAACTCTTAAGATTAAAGGGCTTGATTATGAGAGCCTGAAATGAATCAAAACCAGAAATTCCTTTAACTAAAATTTAGAAAGTGAAAAATTTGCACTGAAAACCAAACCATGACACCAATTAACCCAATGCTTCTGTACTTTCTCCATTGCTCTGCAGTGCCAAAGAATTAATGTTCATATCTAGAATTTGCTAGGTAAAAACTTCTATGTAAATAATGGCAGCAATTTATTAGTCTACTTTTAAATCATTTCCTCGAAAAAAACTTGAGTAATGTCTTAATAGTTGCTCAATCTAGGTTACTATTAAGGAATGCAGTATTATTACCAAAGCTGAGAAAAATGTGATTTCTAAAAGAGAAATATGTCCACCTACAAGAAGTCATTTCAGAGGAGAGCAGGCCCAGAGTGGTGGATCCGAAGTCAGCCACAGAATCTGGCTGACTTGAATTAAAGCCCCTCCTCTAACATACAAAGGCTTTGTCCCATGATGTGGACAAGTAACTTAACCTCAGTGCCCCAAAGCAACTAACTCCAAAGGCTATAAATTGCAGAGCAGATGTGAACTGCATTGGTGGAAGGCTTTTCTTCAAAGAGAACTTATACCAATTAAATCACATACCAGTCCAAAAGAAAGAAACCATTTTGAAATTTGCTACTAGGAGACAATAAAATTAAAAGTATGCATTTATTCATTCCATTAGCTGAGAATAGTCCTATTATACAAATACAGTAAAAAGTCAAAAAAATCACAAAATATTACAAAATAAAAAAGTACAAACTGCATTACTTAATAAATATGACTAAAAGTAGTTAAAATTGGAAACAAGATAGCTTTTAAGTTGGAAACGTTTGACCCAGCAAACCATACAAGCTCTTTTCAAATAGCTTTACATAATACAGGACAATTCCGTTTTACCCTTGAAAGTACTTCAAAGGAACAAAGTACAAAGATAATATTCTCCTGCCACAATTTAATTGCTGTCAGGGACATTTATACTGTTAATTTTAAAATCCCCAAGGTGAATCAAAGACACTTATTACAAAAGCAGAAGACTATTATCTTGTTACCACATTTTATCCTATGTTAAAATCCTATTGTAACAAATGAAAAATAAATAAAACCGAGAGCACCAGACAATCAAGAGGCCACTTTACACAGGAACCAAAATACAGGAATCACACCACCAATGAATATGAGAACTCAGTCAGTCAGAACAAACTTGTTCTGTCCTTCAGACAAAATGTTTTTCCTCTACCTCATTTCCTTCCCCAAAATTTTTTAAAGCTTTTCCTTTTTTTTTTTTTTTTTGGAAAGAATCCAACGGTTTCCAATCAAGAAATGCTTTTCATCAAGATGGAATGGATCAATTATCTGGTAACATCAATGACATCAATTTCATTTGAAAGAATAAATGTAAAGTTCAAACCCCAAAGAGCATAAAAGAACACAAACTCTGTACAAAATAAGCTTTATACAAAGTACTTCTCTGGGTCTATGCCCAAAAGCCATTTGCCAAAATGAGACATCATAAATGGAGGTACACCAATCTTAAAAAATATTGTGCAAAAATACATTTTTATAGAAAATAGATTACCGGGAATAAACAAATATACACTATGAGAAAATCAGCTTGCAAATAAAGTGGTGCTAACTTTATACAACACATTATAAATAGCATTCAGACTACTCCAGGCTGTCGTAAAACATCATTCAGGTGCGCTGCAACCTTCAGCTTGGGGGGGGTGGGGGCTCCAACAAGATGATTAAGGCATCGCCATTACAGTCAGTCTAGCGAGGGTCCGAGCTCGGGGCCCGGGCCGGGCCCTCAGGAGCAGGCGTTCTGCTCGATGTACATCTTGGACAGGGAGACGGCCATGGAGCGGGCCAGCTCCTCGTCCCGCCGGCGCTGCACCTGGGTCTGCTGGCACCAGCTGTCGTACTCCGGGTTGGGGTACGAGTGGTCGAACACGGCGTCGTAGTGGCCGTTGCTGAGCCAGCTCAGCCAGATGCTGGGCCGGCGCGCGTCCTCGGGGCCCAGGTAGTGGACCATGGTGGCCACGGTGGGGCTCTCGAGCCGCCCGCCCGTGGTGAGGTGGACGTTGACGTTGAGCATCCGCCCCATGGCCAGCAGCTCGGGGTAGCCGGCCCAGGCGCCGTCCTGCGCGGCGGCGATGAGGAACTCGCCCACGTCGCCCTCGATGAGCGGCCCGAAGTGGTCCAGGTGGTCGGCGATGTAGTGCACGGTCTGCTCGCGCAGCTCGCGGTGCTGGCTCTGGTCTCCGGACACGGCCTTGCTCACGGCCCGGTAGAGGCAGTTGCCGTCGGGAATGATGTGGAAGCGGAACTTGCTCCGCTGCCGCAGGTACTTGTCCTGCCGCTCCACCTCGGCCAGGTACAGGGCCAGCTTCTCGTCCTTGGGGCCGGCGGCGGCGGCGGCGGCAGCGGGGGGTTCGGGGGTTCCGGGGGCCGGCTCGCCGCGGGCGCGGGGCACGGGCGCGGCCGCCTCCCAGCGCCGGGGGCTGGGCTCGCGGGGCCGGCGGGCGCGGGGCGCGGCGGCGGCGGCCGGGGCCTGCGGGGGCTCGCTCGAGCGGAAGCCGCGCTCGGGCCCGTCCTCGGGGCCGGCCTGCAGCAGCTCCTCCAACAGCCAGGCGGACGAGGAGCAGCGGCGGGGCGGTTCAGGCGGCCGGGCGCGGGGCTCGGGGCCCGGGCCGCGCGCGCTCGGCGGCGCCGCGGGCGCGTAGT